>NC_059431.1:112985925-113145339 GCF_021028975.2 Sphaerodactylus townsendi | reverse complement strand
ACATAGAATATTATTTGAAAAAACAGAAATTCTGGACCACTCTGAAAGCCACTACGTCAGACTACACAGATAAGCAATTGAAATCCATAAGCACATGGACAATTTTAACAGGAAGGAAGAAACTATGAAAATGAACAGAACTTGGCTGCCAGTGTTGAAAAATACTAGGGTCAAGACTGTGTCAAACCAGCTCCACACAAACACAGGATGACCATAGACAAAAGAAACAAAGGCCAAGATACTTCTATTCAGATGCGCCCACCAGTGACCTTGCTATCTACAGGGTTACTCCCAGGCTATAGTCTTCATTGTTACTCATACTTCTATTCAGATGCCCTAAACTATTGACCTGGTTGCCGCCTTTGTTACTCACAGGCAAGGTTTCCCCACCCACCTTGGACACTCCAACAGATATATACTCCACTTGCTTTTCCAACATCAGATCCTCTGAAGATGCCAGCCACAGATGCAGGCGAAACGTCAGGAGAGAATGCTGCTAGAACACGGCCATACAGCCCGGAAACCACACAGCACCCAAGCTCATGGGGTTGTTTTTCCAACTTTTCTTTTGATTTTGCTCAGTATCTCATGTTGACAAGTACTGGGCATGTTTTCAGTGCTTTAATGAACTGTATTCCCTTTCAAATGCAGTCATTCTGCTCCTGTGGTCCACACTGAAGCTCCTGGTCTATTCCACTGTATACAAAGTGGGCAAGGGACAGGCTGCTGCTATGCTAATTCCCTGGAGAACACACAAGCTAAGCCTGGAAGGGCAATGTGATCAGGGAGTCTCTATTCAAGTCCATAGGGAGAGAATACCTATTACTGTTGTGATTTGTTGGTGGCAGCAAAATCCAGGCAAAGAAGAAATCCAGGAGTAGAGAGAGGGAGAAGGCTCAGTGGGCAGGAGACCATAAGAACGTACAAACATAAAACATAAGACTGAGCCTGCTGGATCAGACTAGAGTCCATCTAGTCCAGCACTCTGCTACTTGCACTGGCCCACCAAGTACCTTTGGGAGCTCACATGCAGGATATGAAAGCAATGGCCTTCTGCTGCTGCTGCTCCCAAGCACCTGGTATGCTAAGGCATTTGCAATCTCAGATCAAAGAGGATCAAGATTGGTAGCCAGAGATCGACTTCTCCTCCATAAATCAGTCCAAGGCCTTTTTAAAGCTATCCAGGTTAGTGGCCATCATCACCTCCTGTGGCAACATATTCCAAACACCAATCACACGTTGCGTGAAGAAGTGTTTCCTTTTATTAGTCCTAATTCTTCCCCCCAGCATTTTCAATGTGTGTCCCCTGGTTCTAGTATTGTGAGAAACAGAGAAAAATTTCTCCCTATCAACATTTTCTACCCCATGCATAATTTTATAGACTTCAATCATATCCCCCCTCAGACTCCTCTCCTAACTAAAGAGACCCAAATGCTGCAGCCTCTCCTTATAAGGAAGGTGCTCCAATTCCTCAATCATCCTCATTGCCCTTCTCTGCACTTTTTCTATCTCTTCGATATCCTTTTTGAGATGTGGCGACCAGAACTGGACACAGTACTCCAAGTGCGGTCGCACCACGGCTTTATATAAGGGCATAACAATCTTTGCAGTTTTATTATCAATTCCTTTCCTAATTATCCCCAGCATAGAGTTTGCCTTTTTCACAGCTGCCATGCACTGAGTTCCATGGAACTATCAACGCCCAAATCCCTTTCCTGGGCTGTGACTGAAAGAATTGATCCCTGTGGCGTGTATGTGAAGTTTGGATTTTTTGCCCCTATGTGCATCACTTTACATTTTGCTACACTGAACTGCATTTGCCATTTCTTAGCCCACTCGCCTAATTTATCAAGGTCTGCTTGGAGCTCTTCACAATCCTTTGCGGTTCTCACCACCCTACATAATTTAGTATCATCTGCAAACCTGGCCACCATGCTACCCACCCCTACTTCCAGGTCATTTATGAAAAGGTTAAAGAGCACTGGTCCCAAAACGGATCCTTGGGGGACACCACTCCCTACATCTCTCCATTGCAAGAACTTCCCATTTACACCCACCCTTTGCTTCCTGTTCCTCAACCAGTTTTGAATCCATAGGAGGACTTCCCCTCTTATTCCTTGATTGCTGAGTTTTCTCAATAGTCTCTGGTGAGGAACTTTGTCAAAAGCATTTTGGAAATCCAAGTAGACATTGTCCACTGGTTCCCCTTATCCACATGCCTGTTTACACCCTCAAAGAACTCTAGTAAATTTGTAAGGCAGGACTTGCCTCTGCAAAAGCCATGCTGACTTTTCCTCAGCAGGTCTTGCTTTTCTACATGTTTTATAATTTTATCTTTAATTATAGATTCTACTAATTTACCAGGAATAGATATCAAACTGACTGGCCTGTAATTTCCCGGATCCCCCCCAGATCCTTTCTTAAAGATTGGTGTGACATTGGCCATCTTCCAGTCTTCAGGGATGGAGCCTGATTTCAGGGATAAGTTGTATATTAAAGTGAGAAGATCAGCAATTTCATGCTTGAGCTCTTTAAGAACTCTTGGGTGAATGCAATCTAGGCCAGGTGATTTGGTAGCATTTAGTTTATCAATGGCTGCCAGAACTTCTTCCTTGTCTACCACTATCTTCGCTAGTTCCTCGAATTTGCCTCCTAAGAAGCTTGGTTCAGGTGCAGGAATTTTCCTCACTTCCTCTTGGGTGAAGACAGATGCAAAGAATTCATTCAACTTCTCTGCAATCTCCCTGTCACCTTTTAGTACACCTTTTGTTCCTTTGTCATCTAATGGGCCTACCGCTTCCCTAGCTGGCTTCCTACTTTTGATGGCCACTTCCTTAGCTGGCTTCCTACTTTTGATGTACTTGAAGAACTGTTTGTTGCTGGTCTTGATGTTCGCAGCCATGCGTTCCTCACAATTCTTTTTTGCCTCCCTTACAGCTAACTTGCTTCTTTTTTGCCACCATTTGTGTTCCCTCTCATATTCTTCATTAGTCAAACTGGACTTCCATTTTTTAAAAGACATTTTCTTTTTTCTGATCATTTCCTTAACCATGGTGACCATGAAAGCAAACTCCCAGATGGGTGGGGGAAAACGCTTAAAAATCCCTTTCCACTACTCATGCCAACTTGTTGACCCAAAGAATGACCGCGGACTGTTTTTGTCTGGGAGGAATAATTACCTTCCAAGGGGGAGTGTTCAGGGGAGCCAGTCTGCCCCCATTCTCTATTGCTCTGCGGTTGGCTCTGGATGAGGCCAAGATGTATAACACATGTGCGATGGCATAGAGGGCATTATAGATACTGTAGCTATGGCCAGTCATGCCCATTTCAAAAAAAGGGGCGGGGACAGTCTCCAGTTTCTCCTCTCCAGTGCACGCCTCATCGGAATATGTTGGGTTAATGGAATCTGGCAATTCACAATCAAAGACTTGTTCCCAGAATTCCTTGACAAAACCGTCCCCCTTTTCCCAAGATGGCTTTACACGTTGCAGAAATGTTTGGAACCCTGGGATCTCCTTTGAATGAATTGAGAAGGAAAGAGCACCATCGAACATTTGAATATCAAATGTTTTTTGTAAATTGCTCAATGCAAAATCAGCCTGGGCTGTGGTTATCCAGACTTTTCCTGCAGAGGTTTTCTCCACATGTTCCAACCCTGATACACTGCTTAACATTGTGGGCATTAAAATAATAATTTGCAGCCAAGTAAGTATTCCACTTTCACCGTATACAACTACTGCATTGGCTTTACTATCCAGGAAATTCATTTTCCTATTAAGGAATGGGATTAGAAAATCAACGTCATCTGAAAGGAGTTGCCTTTTAGTTTTTTCTTTGAAGGCTGCACAGATTCCATTCCTGGAAAGCATCGGCTCCATGGTCTGCAAAAAACGCTCTCCACTTTCATCCTCCAGAGTGATGAGCCCAACCCATTTCCAGCCAAAATGCAGAAGTAACCGGACAATTCCCTCATACTGAAGGGCCTCCTGAGGGACTGTGCGATAAAAGGAAGGGAGGTTGGTTGGGTTATCCCTTTCCGATTCAAATGAGCCATATGAAAACTGATGAGAAAAAGAAATCATATTATAGAAGGAGATCAGGAATTGATCAGAAGGAGATCAGGAATGGTTAACTCTCTTCATCATCTCTTTGGGCGTTTCCCCACTCACCCTGATCCCCCCTATGCTGAGTGCTACTCTCAGCATGCGGCATCCCAGGCGCGCGCCCGGGCATCCCCGGGCATCCCCACACAGAGCGCGGGGTCATCAAAAGGCGCCCTTTGCAAGAGCACCAGGGATGCCGCGCGCTGTCGCCGCCCCTCTCGTGGGGAGTGCCAGGGGACCCCGCGCTACTTTCCTCAAGTAGCGCGGGGCTTAAGGTAAGTGGGGAAAGGCCCTTTGTTTCAAAAGATCTTTTCATGTTGTCTGAGATCTTGAACCTATTCTATCTGCAGCATAAAGTGCAGAAATCCAAGTCTGCTTTTCAGACAGTTGCTTGTGTTCTTTTGCCTGCATATTTCTTCCTGCTGCGAGTAAATTTGTCTGGAATGTAGGCAATGTTTAATTTTTTTTTGTTTTATACATGTAAGATATTTACAAGCCATCATTTCACCTTGCAGAACTCTAGGAAGGTTATCGTGTGAATAAATCATAAATAAAACGTACATAAAAGAACAATCTTAAATATCAATAATGCCCAACTTCTGTTTATTTCTCAGAAGGTTTCACCATATCTAAATGCTTAATCACTTTTTTGAGACTGCAGGCGGAAGGTATTGCCTGGCGCCATTAAGACCTTTTTCGGGAAAAATACCCAAATGACATTGTACAGTTCCTGCCATTTGGGTAGAAGATATTTTGAATGACATCGATTCAGTGACGTAAGTATAGATTTTTTATGGGGGGTTTTCAGGGGTGAGGCCATGCCCCCACCTGCCTCTGGGGGTGTGGCCACACCTCCCCAAGCCCCACCCCCAGCCTAAGTGCTTATAAAAGCAGTTCTTCGAGGCAAGGGATGGCAGACTCCCGTGACCCGCCCGCCCCACCTCCCCCACCGGCTGGGCTCCCAGCTGGCAGCCGGCAGTCCCTTCTATCTCCCCTCCAGGCAGACGGGTAGCTGGGGAAAATGGAGCTCAGTGCAAAATGTGAGATTTGCGCACCCCCCCTTGGGCGACTGCTGTTATGCTGGAATACACCCTCAAACAGCATCACTTTCAATGGTGTTTAAATTAGGGAGCCCAGATTCTCCTTTTAAATCCACCTTAAAGGGAGAATCTGAGGTCCCCAGATAAAACAATATTGAAAGTGATGCTGTTTTGGGGTGGATTACCCCCCACCTTGAAACAACGTCACTTTCAATGTTTGAACTGGGGACCTCAGATTCTCCCTTTAAATCCATGCCGAAGTTGGTGGATTTAAAAAGAGAATCTGGGACAATTTTGGGGGTGGCTCCTGTCAGGGGTACAACTGTTAAGCTAGCAGCACCAAACTTTCAGTGTATCTTTGGGAGACTCTCCTGATCATACCACCCAGGTTTGGTGAAGTTTGGTTCAGGGGGTCCAAAATTATGGACTCTCAAAGGTGTAGCCCTCATCTCCTATTAGCTTCCATTGGAAACAATGGGGGATGGAGGCACCCGCTTTGGGAGTCCATAACTTTGTACCCCCTGGACCAACCTTCACCAAACCAGGGTGGTATCAACAGCAGACCATCCTGATGATACCACCTAGGTTTAGTGAAGTTTGATTTAGGGGGTCCAAAGATATGGACCCTCAAATGGGTAGACTCATCTACTATTACCCTGTTTCCCCGAATATAAGACATCCCCGGAAAATAAGACGTAGTAGAGGTTTTGCTGAAGTGCGAAATATAAGGCATCCCCCCAAAGTAAGACGTAGCAAAGTTTTTGTTTGGAAGCATGCCTGACAAACAGAATACAGAAATATAAGACATCCCCTGAAAATAAGACATAGTGCATCTTTGGGAGCAAAAATTAATATAAGACACTGTCTTATATTCGGGGAAACACGGTAGCTTCCATTGGAAAAAATGGGGGATGGGGCACCAAACTTGGCTGGTATCATCAGCAGTGCCACCTGACGATAGCCTGAAATTTTGGTGCTGCTAGCCTAAAAACTGTGCCCCCTGCAGGCCAAAACCCAAAAAACCACTTTAAAAATACAAAAACCCACAAAAGGGGGGCGGAGCTTCAGACATGCAATGAGAGGGGGTCTGAACCTGAGAAAAAAAACCCTTACCTACGTCCTTGCATAGATTGCTTTCTGTTACAATTTTTCAGAAATACAACCAGGTTGTCTCATTGTGTATTTGGTACAGATATTCAGGTCACATTTGCAATTTCTTCCTTGGCAGTAGCAGCTAGGCTAGATGTGTTCAGACTTCTGATTCTGTTTAATTTAGAACTATTCAATTATCATCTTCTATGAGAAGACTCATTGCAGAATCAGTGGAAGAGACCAGTTGGTCAAAGATTGGAACAGCCCAGCTTCACTTCTGCTGTGTTGTTAGATATGGAGAATGAGAAAGTACTGCTAAAGTTGCATTTCAGAAGTACATATCTGCGAGCAATAAGGATGCGTTCTGAGTTTACATTACATTTCTTCCCTGGTAAAACTAATGTCTTGGTAGATGCATTGTCGCACCTCCCCCACCCAGAGGCTGAGGCACCGGCCCCCTGCCATTCCGTTTTCTCCCCCTCTTAGTTTAGCCTAGCGGTATCCACTCGGAGCCAGACCCGCACATTGGCGGCCCCTCCTTCTGTATCGGTGAGCCTGGAAGGGAGGTAAGCTGTATGTCCCGCCACTGGCTAGGAAGGTGGCCCTCCAGCTGCGCCATGACACCAAGTCAGCAAGGCACTTTGGGTTTGTAAAAGCACTGCACCTAGCACGCAGACAATTCTGGTGGTGCTCACTGCGGAGCGATGTGGAAGCCTACGTTAAGGGATGCCCGGTTTGCGCGGGGGCCAACCGGACTCAGGGGAAGCCACAGGGTCTACTCCAGCCACTCCACACCCCCGAAGAACCCTGGAGGGTGATCTCTATGGACTTTATTACGGACTTGCCTATGAGCCAGGGGAAAATGGTGATTTGGGTGGCGGTAGATCTATTCTCTAAGCAGGCCTATTTAGTCCCATACTCCTCACTGCCCACTGCCAGCCGTTTAGCCCAGCTGTTCATACAGCACATACATCGCCTGCATTCTCCTCCGGAGAAGGTGCTACCAGACGGGGTGGACAGTTTATCTTTTGGTTCTGGCGGCACTTCCTAAAGCTGTTAGGCACGGAGCAAGCCCTTTCCTCAGTGTTTCATGCACCCACAGACGGCCAGACTGAAAGCACGAACCAGACACTAGAACAGTATTTACAGTGCTACATTAACTACCACCAGGACGATTGGGTCAACTAGCTCCTGTTCGCAGAGAATGCGTACAATAATTCAGTGCACAGCAGCACCGGGAAAACCCCCTTTGAAGTGGTGTCGGGCCAGCAACCCAAACCCTTCCCGTTTTTGCCCAATACATCGGGAGCACCTGTAGAGCTTCAGGGGTGGCTGCAGTCTATTCGGGAAACCTGTGGACCCATGTAAAAGGCGCTGGACAAGGCGAAACATGACTATAAGGTGCAGGCTGATATACAGGCGCCCACTTTCTCTGGCTGTAGGGGATTGGTGTACCTCTCTACGAAGAACCTCCGGGGGCTTCAGGCTTGCCAGAAACTTGACAGAAATTTTGGGGTCCGTACCAGGTAATTAAAGTGATTAATTCAGTAACGGCCAAATTGGATTTGCCAAAAAGGTTCAGAGGGGTGCATCCGCTATTTCATAGTAGTCTGCTGAAGGCAGCGCCCCCCTCCAGACAAATGGCACACATGGGAAGAGGCTCCTCCGCCAGAACAGGTAGGAGGGGAACTGCACCAGGAGGTGAGCAGCATCTTTGACTCTCGGATCTACCGGAAGAGGCTGCAGTTACTTGGTGGCCTGGACTCATTTCCCAGAGGGGATGAACTAGTGGGTGGACGCTGAACATGTTAGCGTACCACGCTTGGTATAGGTGTTCTGTAGAGTTTACCCAGATTGCCTGCACCCTTGAGGTGTGCCTTTGAGGAGGCAGAATGTCAGGACGGGTCCTGACCGGTGTTCGGAGGAGGGAGACCCACCCTCCATTCAGAGGGCTATTGGCCTTGGGCTAGGCGCCAGCTCGCCTACTCCCCCCTCCCTTCCTTAGCATTAGACTGGTGACCAGAAAGGGCCACAGCCCTCCTAGGTGTGATGGTTCCTGCCTTTTGTGTTAACATTTTGTAATTGAATCACTGTATTGTTTCCTTTGTTTCTATGTTGCAGCTGTGGCACATTGGCCGCACATTGGCGGGGGAGGGCCCAAGGTTGTGGGGTTTTAATATCTATCTCTTGCCTTGTGTCCGCAGATATCATCTATCTCTCATTATGCCTTGATCACCAATAAAGTCTATAGTCTTAAATCTACAGATTGCTTTATTGTGGGACTGAGGTCTTACAGCGTTCACCCATGTAGCTTAGGTTCAAGAGAAACATGTTTAAAGTCTATTTTAAAATAATGGGAGAACATGGTTGATGACAGAAAAAAATATCTCTGCCTTTTTGAACCATGACTTTCCCATACATTCATCAGTCCATCTCAGATGTATATAAATGATTCCGGAAGCTGATTTCAATTCTTTAGCAGTATCCCAGAAGGACCAGACACCTCTGGCCATGGTGTTCAAAAGAGGATTCAGAGTAAAAACATCAATGTTTTCTTTTAGGAATCTTGTCTATAATCTGACATGTTGAAAAGAACTCAAAAAGGTTCACAGATTTGTATGAATCCATCACATTTCCTTTCCCCTGAAATGCTTTATTCCCATTTCTCATAGGTTCTATAAAATGTACACAGTACTTAGAAATAATCATCCAATAGATGCAAGGAATCGGCAAACAAATCAAATCTGCCCTCATGCAATGGACAGAATGAAGTAATGTATCATCCCTATAATCTCAATATAGTCAACCTGAATATTCAACACACATACTTTGGAATCATTCCATTTCAAGATACGTATCATGTCTCAAAGCAATTTAATATACCTCACCTCTCCCCTTATTTTTGGCTTATATTTCTTACCATTTGCAACTCTGGACACCAGATCAGGAATGGAGGTTAAACTGTGCCACATGTTCTTGTGTCCTCCCTTTATCATCTTGGGAGCCTATAACATCTACACCGCCTCCTCTCTGGGAGGGGTCTTTTTATCTACTGATAGTTTTATACTGGACGCCATGTGACTTGCATGGAACGCTGTAATTTTTATGTAATTTATATATTTATTGATTTTAAATGTAATTATTATTGTTGAATTGTTTATGACGTTTGCTGTTCACCGCCCAGAGCCCTCAGGGGATGGGGCGGTCTACAAATATAATAATAAATAAATAAATAAAAAATAAATGTTTGATCATACCTGAGGGATCCTATAACGATTTAAGAGAATTGCCATGTGTGATGATGTTTCAAAACTATATCCCCCGATGACACTGACCACATTTTTCTGGATGCCACATTTGTAGTTTGGGATGAGTTCAAGGGATGTGAAGAGTAGGTCCAGGGTGGTCCTGTAGGTCCATTGTGGGCGTCTGGTGGAGTCATGGATGTGGAATCCAAGAGTGACGTTAGGCAAGATATAAGGGTTCTGGTTGATCTCATGGATGGCAAATACCAAGGCAAGGATGTGCTGATAAAACTTTATTACCAGCCTGCAAAGAATAGCAACAAACAAACAACAAACAACAAAACCTTTATTAGGCATAAGTTAAAATCTCTACAAACAATAATTCTGTACATAAGTACAAAAATAGTCTAATATCCAGGTTGTAATAAAATATTATGTACAAAACATCGGATATATGATATATTGTTTGGCGTCAAACCATTAAAATCCATTATATTCAGGAACGGCTCACGGTTATCTTTTCATAAAATCACTTATAAGCCCGTGTTTTTATAACTTATATAACTACCTAAGCTCAGGTTTTTGGTAGCATTTGTTGTTTATTACTTTTGCTAAGAAAGTTGCAACCTTAAAAGTTATTTCAGGGGACCGATCATTTAATAAATAAAATACTATGTGTGTTGCAGGTAGGCTAAGTTTTGTTTTAAGAAGCGGAGTAATATAAATACTATGTAGAGAAGAGTAGAACTGACAGTTTAGAAGAATATGCTGGATTGAATCCACTTCATTTAATGGGCAAAGAATAGCAGTTATTGTTTGAGAGGAGAATATTTGAATGTGCAGCACTTGTAGTGGCCACAAATGGATCTAAGAGCATAATGAATAAGTGAAATGGCCCAACTGGGCCACTTTTCATTTTGCACAGCACAATGCTACTCAGAAACCCACACGCTGGACACTGAGCCATCAGCCATTCCCACTGCTCCACAGTGAGTTGCATTCAAATGGAGGTTCCTGTTAGTCACCAAAAGAACGGGTCCTTTATAGCTCCATGAATTTGTCTGAGCCCTTTTAGGATGTGTATCCAATCCAATCCAAAAACCTTTATTAGGCATAAACCAGAAGTACCATAGTTTAGGATGTGTAATGCAGCAGCCTTCAGCAAAGCCTGTGTTGTGTGAAGAATCACATTGTTATGTCTGTCCTACAAATGCTGTCAAATAACTTCATTCAGTTGTTCTGAGTTTTCCTGCTGTGAACAGTATGGAAGATATTCTCATTCTGCTTCTATGTTAACCCAAGCAATGAAATGTATCCTCACTGGTCCTACACTTTGCTCACTCTCTGCTGATAAACATCACAAGCCTCGTGTGTCATATAAATACTGCTGTATGTTCATCATAAGAACGTAAGAACTAGCCTGCTGGATCAGACCAGAGTCCATCTACTCCAGCTCTCTGCTACTCGCAGTGGCCCACCAGGTGCCTTTGGGAGCTCACATGCAGGAGGTGAAAGCAAGGGCCTTCTGCGGCTTTTGCTCCCGAGCACCTGGTCTGCTAAGGCATTTGCAATCTGAGATCAAGGAGGATCAAGATTGGTAGCCATAAATCGACTTCTCCTCCATAAATCTGTCCAAGCCCCTTTTAAAGCTATCCAGGTTAGTGGCCATCACCACCTCCTGTGGCAGCATATTCCAAACACCAATCACACGTTGTGTGAAGAAGTGTTTCCTTTTGTTAGTCCTAATTCTTCCCCCCAGCATTTTCAATGTATGCCCCCTGGTTCTACTGACATTTTCATACTGACATCATCATACTGACATTTTCTCAACTGTTTCTATATTTTTCACATTTCAGTGACTGTACCATTACCTTTTTTTGTGTTATCATTATCTGTGTAAAAGTAACTTTTTCCACAATTGGGTTGATGTATCTTTAGTACAATTTAGAAAAACCTGACGTTCTGTTATACACTTTCAAGTCAAAAAAGCTCACTGTATCTGTAGTGAAGTTGTACTAATGGCCTTCAGAGGATACTCAAATCTGGTGACTGGAGCTGTGAACAGCCAAGCTAGACCTTTCTACAAATCTTGAGGCACCCCAAGTTTGCAAAAAGAAAATCTGAAATCTGAAAATAATGAGGGTTTTTTTAAATAAAACCCCCAAGTGATTAAAAAAAGAGTATTTCATCTTGGCAGCCAAAATACTTATTGTCTATACATTACTATTTGAAATGCTTATTCAGTTTTGCAAATATACTGAATTTCTAAAATAAAACCAATCAATCAGTCAGTCATCATCATCTCTACATTAGAGGAACAAAGGATCCCTTACACTTGATCACATGCCCCGTCTTGCGAGGGGTGATGGGCAAATTCAATTTTTTGGGAAGTACAAAAAATATAAGTGATAATTCCACCAATCAGGATTTCCCCGGGTTGATACCACTGCTTTGGAATCTGAGGAGGATTGTTTCCAGTGCACTTCACACTCTGTACTTCATGCACAATGAGAGAAAGCAACAGTAGGATAAGCAGCAACGTCACAGATGCAGCCATCTGAAATCAAAGAAGATGCACTGTCCTGGATCTCCTCTACAGCATCATCATGTGCTTCAGCCTGGTTTCAAGAAGGTATCCCCTGACTGTTCCAACACTCTTTTCAACAGTGGACAAATGAATCGTAACTTTCACATCCCAAGAGTCTGCTTTGTATGATACATGAGAAATACTGAGCAATGATACGAAGAG
Organism: Sphaerodactylus townsendi; assembly: GCF_021028975.2. Taxonomy (NCBI): domain Eukaryota; kingdom Metazoa; phylum Chordata; class Lepidosauria; order Squamata; family Sphaerodactylidae; genus Sphaerodactylus; species Sphaerodactylus townsendi. Next base: position 113,133,110 of record NC_059431.1, on the reverse strand, counting down.
TGCCTCTTTTTAGTCTCTAATTTCTCTGTGAATGGCTCAGCAGAGGGCTTTATTGGCAGAGCATTACCACTTAATTGCCAATTTGTTTTCTGTTTCCTTCTGGAAAGGTACTGGAACTGAGATTGTATGATGAAATGACTGTGATTCGGATAATTATAGTGGAGATAATCTCCTCTGGAAGACTGGGGTTTTTTTTGGTCAGTTAATTACTTGTAGAACTAGTGAAGCAAAAATATTTTTTCTTATCTCATCCCAGCTTGTTTGAAGTGAGACACCAGCTGGACACCAGAATCATCAGCAGAGATCCTACCCACCCCATGATGCAACAAAAAACTGGAATGTCCTGAGAGGAAGTGAAAAAGTAACAAGCATGAAGAACTTTTTCTTGGATTTATTTATCTAGCACATTTCCGCACCATTTGTCCAGAGAACTTGTTCAAAGTGGTTTACAAAGTGAAAGATAGAGAAAAAAAACAAACAGCATAGAATCACTGAAAATCTCGAGAAACCCAGACTGAAAATCCAACATTAAAAACTCAACTTAAACCATGTGTTTTCTTAAAAAAGATCTCTTCTATCAAGTGCAAATTGTTAAAATGTTGCAGAATCAACCTGGCAATTAGCTGCTAGGGCAAAGAAGATTGTTTAGGCCTTGCACCTGATGATAGCTGGGAAGATGAGCCTCAAAGAGAAGGACATTCTAGGACAGTGGTGGCGAACCTCTGGCACGTGTGCCAGAGGTGGCACTCAGAGCCCTCTTTGTGGGCACATGCGCCGTCACCCCAGTTTGGCCAATCAGAAGTGGCATAGTGCCAAGGAGGCGAGGGGTGCATGATGCACTGGGCACACGCAACTGCGGGGGTGTGGCAAGGGCATTCCAAGGGTGTGATGGGGTGTTTCGGAGTGTTCCGGTGACGTTCCAGGGCAGGGCGTGGGCAGATGGGGGCGTGGCAGGGGCACAGAGTGCACGCATGCCCTGGACAGATCTTCCCCTTGCACCACCCCTGGCAATCAGTCTCTAAAAGGTTCGCCACCACTGTTCTAGGAGAAATTTGCCAACACTGAAAACCCTTTTTCTGAGTGCACCCCACCTCATTGCTGGAAGAAAATGGCAGGAGAACCTGACTGCAAGCCATTGATAGCCTGGAAATAAAAATTTGTGCTTCGAGTTATGCCTAGAATCAACAGTCTATTCGTTTATTAACTGTTGCAATGCATGGAAGGATGTCCACCATAGTTATAACATGTATATTTTCAGCTAACAGAAAGAACTATTAGAATAGGTAACAGCTAGCCAGAAGTTCTCAGTCTTAACTCTCTCAGTTCTTACTGATTTTCCTGAAACTCTTAATTCCATCCATCAACTCAAATTCTTCAAGGCACACAGCACCCCGTGGGCCACCTTTCTCCTTTACAGAACCCTAGCTGGTTTACCATATAAATGAAACAGAATAAAAATATAACAATTACAACAATCCATGCAAGTCAACAATTGAGAAACTCCAGTTAGGATTTCCAATGAATAAGAACCAAACGAGATAAAATTAAGTTCACTATAGAGCTGTCTTCTGTGAATGTTTCAGAGCAGTTGAACAACTTAGAGGCTGCAGGATGAATGCACTGGTGCAGTTTGGCTTCCTTCAGTCCTGGAGGCAAATCTGCCGAATTGCTCAGAAGGTGAAATGGATGTTGCCCATGAATCAGACAGAAATGGTTTGGTTAGGCAATTCATGAACAGAAGGGATTACGCCTGCATGATTTTGCTAAATGGAAATGTTTGGGGAATGTAGACTGAAATAAACTAATGGTAAGCCTACTTCTTCATTTGCTGAAAAAGAGAGGCTTTTTAGATTATTATAATTGTCTGACTGTTTGGGTTGCAAATGCATGGGTTGGAGATTCGGACAGTCTGAATCTGGATTTTGACCAAATCTGCATTGATTCGGACAGATTCGGAAGAGCAGGCTCCAAATCTGAGCTGTCCAAATCCCATCTGATCTGAATCCATGGGATTCGGATCACCATTCCAGAATGACATGTGGGGGGGGGGGGTTGGCTCAGACTACAACAGGGTTTCCAGGGAGCAGGAAATTCCATGCTTTAGAGTCCCTCCCTCTGTACCTTGCAGCCAGATGACAGAGAACCTAAAGGGTTGCCAACTTCCAGGTGGTTCCACCATGGTTAATTAAAATAGATGGTTGGTGCAAGTCAAATATGTAACAAATCGTAAGCCTTTTCCTTTTGATAATTTGTACGTTTGTTGTTTGGCATGGGTTTATTGTATTTTACTCAATAAAATAAATGACTTTGGAAAAAAATATGCAACAACCAGCTAATTGCATACTTAGATGCTATTCAAAGGAGAGTGGACCAAATCCACTCATGGGAGCGGTGTACCACCATGCTGGTGGATGTACCCCATGGGCACTTACCTTGGTGGAGGGGCAATTCCACCAGTATGTGGTTGCTGTGATAACCTCAATGCTGGAATGGGGTATTGGTCGCTGTGCCAGGATCCCAGGGTCCCTGCAGGCATACTCTGAAATTAAGTCATCCTATGGGGTGGTGTAAGTCTATTGAGATCCATAAGGGCTTTTTGGTGGCATAGAGGCTCTTGAGCCTCCCCACACGCACAAGAAGCCTCTTCGGGGGCAGCGCCTGGGTGCGGCTGTGGTGCAGCAGCCAGACATCCAGCTCTTGGATTATGCTGCCTGGCTTGCAGCAAAACAAGGCTGTATAACTTTAAGATTCAAAACTTCTAGATAATTTACTTTCAGACAAAATTTGTTTTTCTTCACACATATATAAACATAAACCAATGCTTTCCATTCAGCTCACTGGGTTTAATGTACTATTACACAAAGCAATATTTTGCACAGGCTGGGATCCCTTTTGAACTTGGCTTTAAACACAGTTTAGATTCTCTAAGAGGTATAAGATTCCACTAGGCTGATCGACCACCAGTAAGTGCCTGATCTTGTAGAATCTTTGATGTTTGTGGTTTATTCCTCCTCTCCCCAAACTCCACCCTCTTCAGATTCCACCCACAGAATCTCTAGGAGTTCCCCAAAACATATGTGGAAACCAACAGGAAATTGTGGCCTAGGCCTCTGTCTCTGTCACTGACAATATGGTGATGCTAATTCCAGCAAGCAGTGGAAATGACATCAATGTGTCACCAGCAACTGCAAGGATGATCTGGTATTTGGGCAAAACTGTAAACAAGGCATTGTTTACAAGGTCACTCTGGAGCCTATTTTAATATGCCTAATAAAGGTTGTTGTATTGACCAAGGTCACAGATTCCTGCAGATAAGTTCCACCACCTCCCACTGGCTGCAAAGAGATTCTTGACAACTCTAGTCTTCAATAAGGCTATACGATAACAGGAATGCCAGAAATAATGCTGACTGTCTGCTATTAGGTCTCGAAGAACTATCTCTCATAAATTACAGAACCAGAATGTGATATTTGAGATTGACAAGAATGGATTACTCAAATGTGTAATTCTCCCTCCTTCCGCTGCTAGGAATGAAGGCCCATAGAGACTCTGTAAATGTCTTCAATGCCTGCTACAAAAGAATGTCATGGAAAGTATCATTGGTGTCACAGTAGGCAGAAAGTAAAGTTGCCACATTTGATGTTCAGATAAAAATGACAGCTGCAGAACCAGTGGACAGCTGATTGAACCATTTAATGCCTTTTCCTGATCAGCTGCTCTCTTCTGTTCAGCTCAGGTCTCAGGATAATGATGTAGCATTTGGGGAAAAAGATGCAGCCTAATAAGCCAGCAGTGGATGCTAAAATGGAGAAGATCTCCACAGCCACCATGTCTCTTCCTTGAGTGCTCAGATAGGTGGGGACAAAGGACAGCCAAACACTACAGAAGATCAACATACTGAAAGTGATGAACTTGGTTTCGTTGAAACTGTCAGGCAACTTTCTGGCTAGGAAAGCCACAATGAAGCAGACAGAGGCAAGAAACCCCATGTAGCCCAAGACACAGTAAAACATGGGGACTGACCCTTCATTACACTGCAGTATAATTTCTCTACTGAGTGAATGCATGTCCATATCTGGGAATGGAGGAGAAAAGCCCAGCCAAACGGCACAAATGCCAACTTGAACACAACAGCAAGAGATAATAATATAATATGCCAATTGTTTCCCCACCCACTTGTGAAGAATGTTCCCTGGCTTCGAGGCCATAAACGCCATGATGACAGTAACAGTTTTTGCCAAGACAGAAGAAACAGCCATGGAGAAGATGATGCCAAAAGTCGTCTGTCGGAGGAGGCAGGTCACCTTGTTCGGTTGTCCGATGAAGAGCAAGGAGCAGAGGAAGCACAGAAGGAGAGAGATGAGTAGACAGTAGGTGAGGCCCCGGTTGTTGGCTTTAACGATGGGAGTGTCCTTGTACTTCAGAAAGATTGTAAGCAGCAGGGCTGAGATCAAAGAGAAGAAGACAGCCAAAAAGGTTAAGATCCTGCTCAGAGGTTGTGCAAAGGATAAGAAGTTTGGAAGCTTTGGAATGCACTGAACTTTCCCCAAGTTTGGATAATGACCTTCAGAGCAAGTCATGCAATCATCCATGTCTGAAAGGAGAAGATAAACTAGTTAGACATTTTCAAAATATAATGGAAGAGATCTTGTCCGATCATAGCTAACCTTGCATGGTCAACCCCTTATGAAAACACTTTTGTATACCTGTGGTAACACTGAAAGTACCTAATAAACAATGTCAGCCTTTGACTCTTCAGACATATATAAGAGCATGAATCCTCTTGTGGTGCACGGATCTTTGTGGGAGTGGCTGTTGTGGATTTTTTGGGCTGCGTGGCTGTGGCCTTGTCAAGTCTCCCCTGTATTCAAGAAAAGAGCCGGTTGTATTCCACAAAGAATCTCTTTATTGAAGACATTAGAAGCAAGGAAGAAGCAAGGTTTGAACTGGACTCCCAGAGCAAATCCAGAGTATATTATGGCACACACTACTGCCCCCTCCCTGTGTGAACAGAAGCATTCTAGTTTTCACACAGACTAGCTGATAAGAGCGAAACAGCAAAATACCAAACATCGCAGGCTGGGCAAAGCCACACAAAGGTCGAATCCCCACTACCGTCTTAGCCAGGTTTCAGAACACAAACTAACCAGGTTTGATGGATGACCTCCCCATTGCTTGTGTGGCAGATTCTGTTTCTGGAGCTCGTTCACCCCGTTAATCTGCATTCTGGCAGAAACTGGTTGCAAGTGGCATAGACCCCATTAACACAGTGCAGAGCTGATCCAAGGGGAGGGATGAGGGTTGAAACCCTGACTCGTTTCCCGCCCTGGAGTGTGACGCAGAATTTGGGCAACCAATCAGCACTGCGATGCACACGCAGCCTTTCCTTGGTTTCATTTCCGGTTTTGCGATGGGCCAGCAGAAGGGGATGCAAACATTAAACAGTCAAACGTGTAACTTTGAATCGTTCATGGTTTACACAGGTAACAATTAAGTGTTTGCACAGTTAAACAGTTAAACGTTAAACTTTTACACGATGGTTTTTTTTATCACACCCCTACAACGTACATTTCCACAGTGGGAAAAGGTCCCGCCCCATCAAGGCATGCAAGCCAATCAGGGGAGACCAGTGAAGCGAGCTCACCTGGTAGTGGGGATTGCTAAGAGTTCTGCAAACGGGTGTGTCTGCAGGACACAGTTTCACAACAAACAGGTTTGGATCTGCGAGCAAATTTCACGTGGGGATTCGACCAAGGACAGAAGGAGCAGCTCCCTTCCACCACCAAGGTCAGGCCTGACAGGTCTGCTAGGTTTTGCTTCTAACATGTTGCCTGTAATGTTTTATCTGCCCCCAAAGTAGGCATCTTTCAAAGCATGTCACAGTGAGATGTATTTCTCGTTGTGGAATGCCTCTGAAGATACGAGCCATAGACACAAACAAAATGTTAGCAGCAAACACAGCCAAGAAATGTACAACAGCCAGTTAATTCTGTCTGGGGAAACCTTTAACAATCCATTGACCTTGTGGGAGTTTCAGGCCGTTTCTCCAAGGCCCCCCAGGCGCCCCCACGCCGGCAAGAATTCTGCCGGCGTAGGGGCGGAGGCCGTTCGCACGCAAGCGTGCGAGTGGCCTCAGGAGAGGCCGTCAGACGACCGGCGGCTCCGCATGGAGCCGCCTCTGCCCCCTTCCCTTTCCCACTCACCTTGTCCCCGTTGTCGGCCTGCTGGCCTCCGAAGCCCCACCCACACTGCCCTCCGACCTCCAGGGGTCGGAGGACAGTGAGGGATGGGCTTTGGAGGCCAGCAGGCCTACCACAGGGACAAGAGTGAGGGAAGGAAAAGCGTGGTTGCTTCGGCCCGGTGCCATTACGCACTGCGTGCCGCCGGGAACACGCTGTTAAGGCAATTAAGCACAACCCTTTAAAGGGTTAGTTTTTTAGAAGGCGACCTGATGCCGCCCTGGGGGAGGGAACAAAGAAACCGAGGTCGGCCCTGCTTAGCGTTGGCAAGCAAGCAGCAGCCATACCTGTCTTGGCTTGAACGGCGGCCTGGGAACGGCGTTTTTTCCGTCCCCAGGCCGCCTTTTTTGGCCCGTGCAAAAATAAATTATTTTGGTTATGCTTTTTGATTTCTTCCTTGGTTGTCATTTTCAGTAAAGCAGAACTATGCCCTCCTTCTGCCCAGAAGTCTGCTTTCCTTAAAACCGATTTCTCATTATTTCTCAACACCATTCAGCAAATCTCTGGAACTGAATGGAGTGGTGAACAGGAATGCTCGATACCAATGAGCTTTTCATGATTCCTTGCAGTGCAGGTAAGAAAATTCTCTCTTTTCGGATAATGGGTCTTCTAGGCACATGAGGATCTGCAACAGGAACAATATTTATCAGAGCAGTTCCTACCTTCTTTTCCTGAAATCTTCCCTTCTGGGCACAGAGCACAATCGTAGCAGCAGAATTTCTCCCCTTCCTTCTTTTTCCGACTGTAGCCAGGGTTGCAAGGGTCATTACACACAGATGAAGGAGGCAGCTATCCTTGAAGGAAACAAGAAAGTAGAGCTGAGAAGATAGTGGGTTATTTTCCTTCGCAATGGCTGTGAATGTTGTCAAAGTAATGGAAGAGTAATATCTGGAATCTTATCCAGGAATGTGCATTATCCAAAACAAAGTTTGAAATGCTGCATGCTTAAGTCACGTGACACCGTAATTCAGTGCTGACTTTGCAAAATTGATAGATAAAAGAAAGGGAGTCCTTTAATCTACTGCCTACCCATTTCATTAAATGAGAAAGAGTGTTGTGTTCATTTGTGAGACAGTGAAGATGTTTTCTCACCTGTGTGAGGTGTCTGTTCCACTGAATTGTGTCCTCAGAGATGGTAACTCTTCTACCAAGCGGAGCCTGAGGATCCAGCCTCCCGATCTTGACTCTGACATAGGACTTATTTGGAAAAGTCACCAAATTGGTAATATCAAATCCACCGATCAATTCTCCATGTTCGTTAAAGGTCACTTCCTCTCCGGCACTGTTGTTGAAGGCCATTCTCTGAAGAAGTGCATGGAGCTGAGTAGAAAGAGAAATGGCATTTAGGTGCCTGGAGTGGTTGGATGGATTGGGATGTACTCACCAATACTTTCCCATTCCAGACAAGTTTTTAGATTACTTCCTTCCATGCCAGAAGATTATTATTCATGGAACTATTTGGCATACTCAAGCTTCCTTTGCTGGTTACACGACAAAAGAATGAAATATAAGTCAGAGTGTTTTTTGAGTGCTGTTGATCTTCTGAAGATGCCAGCCACAAAAGCAGGTGAAATGTCAGGAAATAATGCTGCTAGAACACAGCCATACAGCCTGGAAGCCACACAGCGCCTCAGAATAAACTACAATTCAGGGTGTTTCTTGAGTGCTGCTGAGCGAGTTTCCAAAAATGATCCATCTTGGTTTTGCTGCATCTAGAGGGAATTTTGTTGGCTGACAGCATTCAGCACCTTAGATGCAGCAATGAACCTAGCTGTCAGAAGGAGAGGAGGCATGCTCCCAGCTTCCCTACAGAGCCACAGGGAGCCAAAGGAAGCAGAAAGAGAGGAAAAGTTTGCAGGAGCTAGGTAGAAAGGGATTTGATAAAAGTCCTTGATGTATGCTTAGCGCTTACCAGGTGGGGAAAATTGCTAGATTTTTCATCACCATCTCTACACTGAGCTGTTTCTACTCTTTGGCTGGACTCTCTGCTCAGCCCACATTTCTGGAGCCACAAAAGCAAAGCTTGAAACCACAGGAACAATGTGTTGCGAGTTGTATTATTGAAGGTTTTCACAGCTGGAATCACCAATTGGCCATTCTGGCAGGGGCTAATAGGAATTGTAGTCCATAACATCTGGAGTGCTAAAGGTTTGCCACCACTGCACTCGCGCATCTGAATATGCCAGCCACAGATGCAGGTGAAATGTCAGGAGAGAATGCTACTGGAACAGAGCCATACAACCCAGAAAACCCACAACACCCGTATGTGATGGGAGGTTTCTAAATGCTTCCAGCTCCCAAAATCAGCACCCTGTTCCAATTTTCTAAATAATTGTCTAACTAATGACCAGCCTATTCTCTTTGTCTAATTTCCAAATTTGTTACTTCCTCTAATAGATAAAGATGGAGTGAAAATTCCCAGTCTTGGATAGGGCTGCCAAAACACTCTCTGTTTCTCTCTCTCTCCTGAACCAGAATTCTATATTTAAGATTAATAAGAATGAAACACTCAAATATATCATTCTTCCTATCTTTCTACCAAGGAGTGAAGGGCCATAGAGACTGTAAATGACCAAGATGTTTACTGCAGAAGAATGTAAGGGGAAAACATTATGGGTTCCCTTGTAGGCAAAAAAAGGGTTGCCACTTTTGATATTTGGATTAAGATACCACTGAAGAACAAGAGGATGGTGCACTGAAGGTTTTAATGCTTTTTCCTCATCAGCTGCTCTCTTCTATTTAGCTCAGGTCTCTGTGGAATGACATAGCATTTGGGGAAATGATGCAGCCTAGTAAGCCAGCACTGGAAGCTAAGATGGAGAAGATCTCCACAGCCACCATGTCTCTTCCTTGAGTGCTCAGATAGGTGGGGACAAAGGACAGCCAAACACTGCAGAAGACTAACATGCTGGAGGTGATGAACTTGGCTTTGTTGAAACTGTCAGGCAACTTTCAGGATATCACTGGAAAGATAATGAAGCTAAGAAAAGCTGGAGACAGCAGGAAGGGAGGAAGTTCCATGATTTGCTCTGTAGAGTAAGCAATGGCCCTCCATCTGCAAGAACTGCACAAGGCTTTTAATGAAAGGATCTTTTGGAGGACACTCTTTTATTCAGTCACCATGAATCGGAAGCTACTTGACAGGGCTTAACACCGACATTCTAATTTTCCATCATTCAGGTGACATAACACACAGGAAGTTGTTTTTCCCCCTTTTCTTTTGACTTTGCTCAGTATCTCATGGTTACAAATACTGGGCATGTTTTCAGTGCCTTAATGAACTGTATTCTATTCCAAATGCAGTCATTCTGCTCTCTGTGGTCCACACTGAAGTCATTGTACACAAAGTACAATGTACACAAAGTGGGCAAGGAACAGGCTGCTGCTACTCTAATTCCCTGGAGGAGCCAAGCCAGGAAGGGTAATCTGGTGAGGGAATCTGTATTCAAGTCCATAGGGAGAGGATACCAATTGCCACCCGAGGGTGGGCCTGTTACTGCTCAGAAACCCAAACCAAACTTAACGACACAACGCTCTGGACTGTGGGTAAAAAATGTTGGCCTTAGCCAAACCGTTTTATTGACAAAGGATGAAAAGAAGTGTGAGGCACAGCATGGGATCTGATCTGAACACTGGGCAGCCCGAATACTGTCCCCCAGTGAAAAGGAGGTACCACCAAAGGGTGTTAGCACCGCAGCTCCCTCACCAACAGATCAGTTCCCATTTGCCAACCGCTGGCTTGACTACGGTGTCAGACACGTGCATTAACATTGTATAAAGGGGTGAAGTGGGAGGCAAACTTGGTGCAGCAGCGTTGAGGAAGGAAGTGCCCAAGGCCGGTAGAAGCCTTATAGGGCTCCCGCCCATCCCTCCTGCTGATGTAATGATGCTGCGCTGGCATCGTGATGTGGATGCCCATAGTGTGCATGGCCACTGCCTGCCTTCCACCCTGCTAAGGGCAGGCATGACATGGCCTCTCAGCAGTTCCCTTCCCAGGCAGCAATGACAGGCCCCAGTGATTCCAGGCCGCTCTTTATTGTTTGATGGTGGCAAAAAAATCTAGGCAAAGGGGAAATTCAGGAGCAGAGAGAGGGAGAAGACTCACTGGGCAGGAGACCATGAAAGCAAAGTGACTCACTCTCAGATGGGCAGGGGGGGAAATGCTTAAAATCCCATTTCCACGACTTGTACCAGCATGTTGAACCCTAAGCATGACCAGGGCCTGTTTTTGTCTGGGAGGAATAATTACCTTCCAAGGGGGAGTGTTCAAAGGAGCCAGTCTGTCCCCATCCTCCATTGCTCTGTGGTGGGTTCTGGATGAGGCCAAGATGAATAAAGCATGTGCGATGGCATAGACGGCATTATAGATACTGTAGCTATGGCCAGTCATGCCCATTTCAAAAAAAGATGCGGGGACAGTCTCCAGTTTCTCCTCTCCAGTGCATGGCTGATCTGAATATGTTGGGTTAATGGAACCTGGCAATGCACATTCAAAAACTTGTTCCCAGAAGTGCTTGACAAAACCATCCCCCTTTGCCCAAGATGGCTTTACATGTTGCAAAAATGTTTGGAACCCTGGGATCTCCTTTGCATGAATTGAGAAGGAAAGCGCGCCATGGAACATTTGAATGTCATATGTTTTTTGTATCGTACTGAAAGCAAAAACAGACTGGGCTGTGGTAATCCAGACTTTTCCTGCAGAGGTTCTCTCCACATGTTCCAACCCTGGTAGACTGCTTAAAATTGTGGGCATAAACATAATAACTTGCAGCCAGACAAGTACTGAATTTTCACCATATAGGACTACTACATTGGCTTTACTATCCAGGAAATTCGTTTTACTATTGACAAGGAATTCCATTAGAAAATCAATGTCATCTGAAAGGATTTTCCTTATAGCTTTTTCTATGAAGGCTGCACAGATTCCATTCCTGGAAAGCATTGGCTCCATGGCCTTCAAAAAATGGTCTCCACTTTCATCATCCAGAGCGATGAGCCCAACCCATTTCCAGCCAAAATGCAGAAGTAACTGGACGATTCCCTCATACTGAAGGGCCTCCTGGGGGACCGTGCGGTAAAAGGAAGGCAGGTTGGTTGGGTTATCCCCTTCTGATTCAAATGAGCCATATGAAAACTGATAAGAAAAAGCAATCATATTACAGAAGGAGATCAGGAATAGTTAACTTTCTTCATCATCTAAATGGTTTCAAAAGGTCTTTACATGTTGTCTGAGATCTTGAACGTATTATATCTGCAGCGTAAAGTGCATAAACCCAAGTCTGCTTCTCAGACTGTTGCTTGTGTACTTTTGCCTGCATATTTCTTCCTGCTGCGAGTAAATTTGTCTGGAACTGAGGCAGTGTTTAAAATGTTTGTTTTATACATGTAAGATATTTACAAGCCATAGTTTCACCTTGCAAAACTCTAGGAAGCAAAACTCTATTGTGAATTACACAATAAATACAACATACATAAAAGAACAGTCTTAAATCTCAATAATGCCCAATTTCTTTTGATTTCTCAGAAGGTTTCACTATACCTAAATGCTTTATGACTTTGTTTACACCGCAGGTGGAAGGTATTGTCTGGCGCCATTAAGAACTTTTGGGGGAAAATACCCAAATGACATGGTCCAGTTCCTGCCATTTGGGTAGAAGATATTTTGAATGAAATAGATTGCTTTCTGTTCCAATTTTTCAGAAATACAACCAGGTTGCCTTGTTGTGCGTTTGGTACAGATATTCAGGACATATTTGCAATTTCTTCCTTGGAAGTGGCAGCTAGGCTAGACGTGTTCAGACTTCTGATTCTGTTTAATTTAGAACTATTTAATTATCGTCTTCTATGAGAAGACTCATTGCAGAATCAGTGGAAGAGGCCAGTTGGTCAAAGATTGGAACAGCTCAGCTACACTTCTGCTGTGTTATTATCTATGGAGAATGAGAAAGTGTGAGGCCAGAACTCAAGTCCGGCCTGCGCAGCTGTTTTGAGACCAGATAGGTTAGAAATAAATTCCCAAGAAAACATCAGACATCTGACTTCAGAAACAAACGGACAGTTTTTACTTAGCAGAATATAGAAGATTACAGAAGGTGACCCCTTCTGGGTGCTCTTAACAGAGAGACACGCCCACCACAGGGAAGACCTTAGTCTTTATAGATACAAAGAATACATACGTCACAGTTCATCCCTATTACCCTTTCACGTGCTATAAGCATGAACCTTAAAATCCCATTGGATGATTCGGTCTCCTTGTCACATTAAGACAGCCTCTATTCTACGTGTCACATTCCTTCTGTTATTCAAACGCTGCATGCTGTTTCTCACATCCCTCTCTGCCCATATGCAAAGGGCTGCAATAAAAGTAACTTCTGTCTTTCGGGTTTTCAAGAATAACCTGTTTTCTAAGTTTGCTTTTCTAAGTTTGCTCCTGAAGAGAGATACCTCTTCAGGGTATGCAGGTTGACATTCTTTAAGATCATAAAACTTCCCTTTTCCCAGTTTGAAATGTTAAAACATGATTTTAACTTTAACAGATTACACAAACATTAATTCTAACACAATAGGATTATGGTAAAATACCAGTAAATATGAATCTCTCATTATCATTTCTGTGTTCATTTAACACATATAGAAAAACACTTTTTCCTATTTAACTAATCACATTCAGGTAATGCTAAAGTTCTACTTCAGAAATACAAATCTGCGAGCAATTAAGACGTGTTCACCCATGTAACTTAGGTTCAAGAGAAACGTGTTTAAAGTCTATTTTTTAAAAATGGGAGAACATGGCTGATAACAGGAAAAAACCCTCCTTGGAATCATGACTTTCCCATACATCATTCAGACAATCTCAGATGTATAAACGTGATTCAGGAAGCTGATGTAAATTCTTTAGCAGTATCCCAGAAAGACCAGACACCTCTGGCCATGGTGTTCAAAAGATGATTCAGAGTCAAAACAACCATGTTTTCTTTTAGGAATCTTGTCTATAATCGGACATGCCAAAAATTACTCAAAAATGTTCTCAAATTTGTGTGAATCCATCATATTTCCTTTCCCCTGCAATGCTCTTTTCCCATTTGTTGTAGGTCCTGCATTAAAAGCACTGTTCATAGTACTTAGAAAGAATCATCCAATAGATGAATGGAATTGCCAAACAAATCAGATCAGCCCTCATGCAATCAGCAGAATGAAGTAATGTAACCTGATGAAGTATTGTATCATCCCCATCATCTCAATATTGTCAGACTGAATATTCAACACACATCCTTTGGAATCATTCCATCTCAAGATCTGTATCACACCCAAAAGCAATTTAATTGATCTCACCCCTTCCCTTATTTTTTGCTTACATTTCTTACCCTTTGCAACACTTGACACCAGATCAGGAAGGGAGGTTAAACTGTATGGGATATGTGGTAAAATCCAAATAATCACAGTTGTCTGATCATACCTGAGGGATCTTGTAACGATTTAAGATATTTGCCATGTCTGATGAAGTTTCAAAACTATATCCCCCGATGACACCAGTTACTTTTTTCTGGGCGCCACATTGGTAGTTTGGGATGAATTCAAGGGATGCAAAGAGTAGGTCCAGGGTGGTCCTGTAAGTCCATTTTCGAGCACTGGTGGAGTCATGGATCTGGAATCCAAGAGTGACGTTGGGCAAGAAGTTGGGATTCTGGTTGATCTCATGGATGGCAAATACCAAGGCAAGGATGTGCTGATAGAACTTGATTATCAACCTGCAAAGAATACCAGTTAATGTTTGAGAGGAGAATATTTGAATGTGCAGCACTTGTAGTGGCCACAAATGGATCTAAGAACATAATGAATCAGTGAAATGGCCCAGCTGGGCCACTTTTCATTTTGCTCAGCACAGTGCTCCTTGGAAACCCACACGCTGGACACTGAGCCATCAGCCATTCCCACTGCCCCACAATGAGTTGCATTCAAATGGAGGTTCCTGTTAGTCACCAAAAGAACTGGTCCTTTATAGCTCCATGAATTTGTCTAAGTCCCTTCAGGAAATGTAATGCTGTAGCCTTCAGCAAAGCTTGTGTTGTGTGAATAATTACTTTGTCTGTCCTATAAATGCTGTCAAAAAACTTCGTTCAGTTGTTCTGAGTTTTCTTGTCGTGAACGATATGGAAGATATTTTCATTCTGCTTCTATGTTAACCTGAGAAATGAACTGTATCCTCACTGGTGCTACACCTTGTTCACTCTTTGCTGATAAACATCACAAGCCTCTTGTATCATATAAATACTGCTGTATATTAATCATACTGACATTTTCTCAACCGTTTCTATATTTTTCACATTTCAGTGACTGCACCATTACCTTTTTGTGTGCATTAGCATCATCTGTGTAAAAATAATCTGTTCCCACACTACTATGTGAGTGGGTTGATGTATCTTTAGTACGATTTAGAAAAACCTGATGTTCTGTTCTACACTTTCTAGTCTAAAAAGCTCAGTGTATCTATATCTACAGTGAAGTTGTACTAAGAGCAAACTTGTCCAGTTCAGAGGATACTCAAATCTGGTGACTGGAGCTGTGAACGGGAAAGCTAGACCTTTCTACAATTCTCAAAGGGCCCCAAAGTTTGCAAAAAATCTGAAATCTAAAACAAATGAAATTTTTAAAAATAGAAAACCCAAATGAGTATTTCATCTTGGTAGCCACAATACTTATGGTCCATCCATTACTATTTGAAATGCTTATTCAGTTTTGCAAATTTACTGAATTGCTAAAATAAAATCAACCAATCAGTCATCATCATCTCCACATTAGAGCAGCAAAGGATCCCTTACAGTGGATAACATGCCCTGTTTTGGAAAGGGTGATGGTCAAATTCAAGTCGTTCAGAAGTACAACCAATATAAGTGACAATTCCACCAATCAGGATTTCCCCTGGTTGATACCACTGCTGTGCAATTTGTGTGTGATTGTTTCCAGTGCACTTCACACTCTGTACTTCAGGCCCAATGTGAGAAAGCAGCAGTAGGATAAGCAGCAATGTCACAGATGCAGCCATCCGAAATCAAAGAGCATGCCCTGTCCTGGGTCTCCTCTACAGCATCATCGTGAGCTTCAGCCTGGTTTCATGAAAGTATCCCCTGACTGTTCCAACACTCTTTTCAACAGTGGATGTATGAATTGTAGCTTTCATTTCCCAAGAGTCTGCTTTGTATGATACTTGGGAAATACTGAGCAGTGATACGGAGGGTGCCGCTTTTCAGTCTCTGATTTCTCTGTGAATGGCTCAGCAGAGGGCTTTATTGGCAGAGCGTTACAACTTCATTGCTGATTTGTTTTCTGTTTCCTTCTGGAAAGGTTCTGGAACTGAGACTGGATGAAGAAATGACAGTGATTCTGATAATTATAGTGTAGATAATCTCCTCTGGAAGACTGATTTTATTTTGGTGAGTTAATTATTGGCAGAAGTAGTGAAGCAAAAATCTTGTTTTCCCCTGATCTCATCCTGAGACACCAGCTGGAACGGTGAGCTCAGAATGGTCAGCAGGGATCCTACCCACCCCATGATGCAACAAAACATTGGAATGTCCTGAGAGGAAGTGACAAACCAACAACCATGAAGAACTGTTTCTCGGATTTATTTATATATGTAGCACATTTCCACACCATTTGTCCAGTGAACTTGTTCAAAGTGGTTTACAAAGTGAGAGATAGAAAAAAACAGCACAGAATCACCTGGTGAGGCTGTGGTGCAGCAGCCAGACGTCCAGCTTTTAGGGGGTGCTGCCCGGCTTGCAGCAAGCCTTTAAAGGGGAGTTTTTGAGAAAACAGCGTGTTCCCCTGCGAAGCTGGTCGCTGACGGTACGGGCGGGAACACTCTGTTCCCCCCAACTCCCTCGCTTACTTGCCTTGTCCCTGTCATCGCCCTGCTGTCTTCCTAAGCCCCGCCCACGCTGTCCTCCGACCCCGAGGTCGGAGGGTACGCGTCGGCAGGCTTAGGCAACAGCAGAGCTGACGCCGGAGACAAGGCTGCTCTTTGAACAAGAGAGGCGGCTCCATCGCTTGGAGCCGCCTCTCCCTGCGCCGACCCCTGCTGGGGCAGCTCCTGCAGCTTGCATCGCTTGAGCGGCCTCCACCCCCACGCCGGCAGAATTCTTGCCGGCGTGAGGGCGCCCGGAGGCCTGTGTGGAAAGGGCCTAAGAGGTATAAGATTCCACTAGTCTGATTGACCACCAGTAAGTGGCTGATCCTGTAGAATCTTTGATGTTTGTGGTTTATCCCTCCTCTCCCCAAACTCCACTTTCTTCAGATTCTACCCCTAGAGTTCTCAACATTCCTAATTCTGTGACCCTTTAATACAGTTCCTCATGTTGTGGTTACCCCCAACCATAAAATTATTTTAGTTGCTTCTTCATAACTGTAATTTTGCTACTGTCATGAATAGTTCCCAATGGTCTTAGGCCACCCCTTTGAAAAGGTGGTTCGACCACCTAAGAGGTTGTGACCCACAGGTTGAGCACCACTGCTCTAGGAGTTTCCAAAACATATATGAAAACCAACAGGAAACTGTGGCCTAGGCCTCTGACAATATGGTGATGCTAATTCCAGTAAGCAGTGGAAATGACATCAATGTGTCACCAGCAACTGCAAGGATGATCTGGTATTTGACCAAAACTGTAAACAAGGCATTGCCAATGACAAAGGCCAAGGTCACAGATTCCTGCAGATAAGTTCCACCACCTCTCACTGGCTGCAAGGAGATTCCTGACAACTCTAGTCTTCAATAAAAAGAAGAAGAAGAAGAGTTTGGATTTATATCCCCCTTTCTCTCCTGCAGGAGACTCAAAGGGGCTTACAATCTCCTTGCCCTTCCCCCCTCACAACAAACACCCTGTGAGGTAGGTGGGGCTGAGAGAGCTCCGAAAAGCTGTGACTAGCCCAAAATCACCCAGCTGGCGTGTGTGGGAGTGTACAGGCTAATCTGAATTCCCCAGATAAGCCTCCACAGCTCAGGAGGAAGAGCTGGGAATCAAACCCAGTTCCTCCAGATTAGATACACGAGCTCTTAACCTCCTACGCCACTGCTGCTGCTTAAGGCTATACCAGGGGTAGGGAACCTGCGGCTCTCCAGATGTTCAGGAACTACAATTCCCATCAGCCCCTACCAGCATGGCCAATTGTGCCATGCTGACAGAAACTGATGAGGTGAATTCGAGCGGAAAGCGATCCTGAACATATCTGATAAGGCTATACGATAACAGGAATGCCAGAAATAATGCTGATTGTCTGCTATTAGGTCTCGAAGAACTATCTCTCATAAATTACAGAACCAGAATGTGATATTTGAGATTGACAAGAATGGAATACTCAAATGTGTAATTCTCCCCACCTCCAATGCTATCAACGAAGGCCCATAGAAACTCTGTAAAGGTCTTCAATGCCTGTTACAGAAGAATGTCATGGAAAGTATCCTTGGTGTCACAGTAGGCAGAAAGTAAAGTTGCCACATTTGATATTCAGATAAAAATGACAGCTGCTGAACCAGTGGACAGCTGATTGAACCATTTAATGCCTTTTCCTGATCAGCTGCTCTCTTCTGTTCAGCTCAGGTCTCAGGATAATGATATAGCATTTGGGAAAAAAGATGCAGCCTAATAAGCCAGCAGTGGATGCTAAAATGGAGAAGATCTCCACAGCCACCATGTCTCTTCCTTGGTATCTCAGATAAGGTGAGGACAAGGACAATGAAACACTACTGAAGATCAACATGCACTGAAAGTGATGAACTTGGTTTTCGTTGAAACTGTCAGGCAACTTTCTCACAGCTGGGAAAACCACAATAGAGAGCCACAATGAGGGCAGACAGAAACCCCATGTAATCAAGACACAGTAAAACATGGGGGCTGACCCTTCATTACATTGCAGTATAATTTCTTTACTGAGTGAATGCATGTCCATATCTGGGAATGGAGGAGAAAAGCCCAGCCAAACAGTACACATGCCAGCTTGAACAAAACAGCAAGAGATAATAATATAATATGCCACTTGTTTCCCCACCCACTTGTGAAAAATGTTCCCTGGCTTTGAGGCCATAAATGCCATGATGACAGTAACAGTTTTTGCCAAGACAGAAGATACAGCCATGGAGAAGATGATGCCAAAAGTCGTCTGTCGGAGGAGGCAGGTCACCTTGTTCGGTTGTCCGATGAAGAGCAAGGAGCAGAGGAAGCACAGAAGGAGAGAGATGAGTAGACAGTAGGTGAGGCCCCGGTTGTTGGCTTTAACAATGGGAGTGTCCTTGTACTTCAGAAAGATTGCAAGCACCAGGGCCGAGATTAGAGAAAAGAAGACAGCCAAAAAGGTTAAGATCCTGCTCAGAGGTTGTCCAAATGATAAGAAGCTTGGAAACTTTGGAATGCAATGAACTTTCCCCAAGTTTGGATAATGATCTTCAGAGCAAGTCATGCAATCATCCATGTCTGAAGGGAAAAGATAAACTAGTCAGACACTTTCAGCATATAAAGCAACAGATCTTGTTAGATCATAGGTAACCTTGCATGGTCAACCCCTGATAAAAACCGGAGGTGTAACAAGGAGGAAATGTGCCTGGTGCACTGGTGCGTCTTTCGCCCTCATCTGGCCCCACAATAGTCCCATCCCACTGCAGAATTCTCCCTGCTGCACCCCCGAAATGCTGTCACCACACCCTCACAGGGGTGCACGCCCGGTGTATTGCGAACCCCCGGCCCCCTTGGAGCTATGCCTGTGATGAAAACATTTTTATATACCGGTTGTAACACTGAAAGTACCTAATAAGCAATGTCAGCCTTTGACTCTTTAGACATATATTTAAATAAGAGCATGAATCCTATTGTGGTGCATGGATCTTTGTGTGAGTGACTGGCCCTTTCCGCATGGGCCAAAAACAGCACCCCAGGGACGGCAAAAACGCTGTCCCTAGGGAGCTGTTTGCATGGGGGGCACTGCTGCATTGCAGCAGCGCCGTCCTCGCTCCCCCCCCCCAGTGGTGCGAAGCCATTGTTTCCCAATCTAGCTCCCCAAGCGAGGTTTTCCGGAAACAGCAGCTTCCAACCGCTGCCGTGCGAACGGCGGCGGCTGGAAGTCGCCATGTCCCCCGCACCATCCCTGAAAGCTTACCTCGTCTCCTGGCTTCCGGCTCGTCACAGAGGCCAGGGGACACGCCCCTCTGGCCTGCAACTCTAGAGCACTCGCTCCAGCCTGTGGGGGTGTGTCCCCTGGCTTCTGCGACGAGCCGGAGGCCAGGGGACAAGGTAAGCTTTCATAAGCATAAGCATAAGCATAAGCATTTTATTGTCATTGTGCACGCACAACGAAATTTACAGCAGCATTCCTCGATGCACACAATTTCAGACTCATACAATTTCAGACTCATGCAATTTCAGACTCATACATCATCATCCTCCACCCATCCCTACATAGCCCCAAATACATCAATATGAAGCAGCGGAGTTTAGCATAGCCACAGCTCTAGAGTAGAAGCTGTCTCTAAGCCTCTTTGTCCTAGTTCTGAGGGCCCTGTATCGTCTGCCAGATGGTAGCAGTCTAAAAAGAGAGTGTGCTGGATGAGACGGGTCCCTTAGAATATTTTGGGCTTTATTTAGACTTCGGGCATTATAGATTTCTTCCAAGGAGGGGAGAGGGCAGCCGATAATCCTTTGTGCAGTATTGATCACCCTTTGGAGCGCCTTCCTATTCGCCACTGTGCAACTGGAGAACCATACACAGATGCAGTAGGTTAGGACACTCTCTATAGCACAGCGGTAAAAGGACACCAGAAGTTTTCCATCTAGTTGTTGCTTCCTTAAAAGTCTCAGAAAGTACAGTCTTTGCTGGGCTTTCTTAACCACCGCGGTAGTCTGTACTCCCCAGGTCAAATCCTCTTTAATCATAACGCCCAGGAATTTAAAACTAGCCACCCGCTCCACTTGATCTCCATTTATAGTCAAGGGCTGAATTTCTGAGCTATTCCTTCTATAGATACACAAGTGCGAAGGCTGCACTGTGCGAAGGCTGCACTGCCGCCTACTGCCCTCTGGGGCCGTCCATGCGAACGGTCCCGGGGGGGGGTGCATTGGTGTCTTTTATGCCGATGCACCCCCCACACCGTTGCGGTGCGGAAAGGGCCACTGTTGGGTTTCTGTGAAGCAGAACTATGCTCTCCGGCTGCCCAGAAGTCTGCTTTCTTTAAAACTGATTTCCCATTATTTCTCAACACCATTCAGCAAATATCTGGAACGAAATGAACAGGAATGCTCGATACCAATGAGCTTTTCACGATTCCTTGCAGTGCAGGTAGGAAATTCTCTCTTTTCAGGTAATGAGTATACTAGGTCTGCAACAGGATCTGCAACAGGAACAAAATTTACCAGAGCAGTTCCTACCTTCTTTTCCTGAAATCTTCCCTTCTGGGCATGGAGCACAATCGTAGCAGCAGAATTTCTCCCCTTCCTTCTTTTTCCGACTGTAGCCAGGGTTGCAAGGGTCATTACACACAGATGAAGGAGGCAGCTATCCATGAAGGAAACGAGAAAGTAGAGCTGAGAAGATAGTGGGTTATTTTCCTTCACAATGGCTGTGAATGTTGTCACGGTAATGGAAGAGTAATATCTGGGATCTCATTGTCAGACCCTCGAACGTGGAAATAACAGAGACCATAGGAAAATCTTAAAGCAGTTTATGTCTAACAACGCGTAGGGTAACAATCTAAAGCTGAATCTAAGCTCCCCAGCTTAGATCCAGAGATTATATCCTTCAACCCTGTTTCGCCCCACACCAAATGTCCCTCACAGTTTCCACAACATTTGCACCACAGAGCTTCAAAGGATCTGGGAGCCGTTCGCACCTTCTTGCAAGTGTTGGCGCCAAGAGGTTGCCAGGAAGGAAAGGGGGAAACAGGAAAACATTTACAGGAAAACATTTGCAATTCTTACCCAGCAAGACATCTAGGCACTGACAAGCATACACCTGACACTCATACAGGAATGTGCAGCAGTGGCGTAAGAGGTTAAGAGCTTGTGTATCTAATCTGGAGGAACCGGGTTTGACTCCCAGCTCTGCCACCTGAGCTGTGGAGGCTTATCTGGGGAATTCAGATTAGCCTGTACACTCCCACACACACCAGCTGGGTGATCTTGAGCTAGTCACAGCTTCTTGGAGCTCTCTCAGCCCCACCTACATCACAGGGTGTTTGTTGTGAGGGGGGAAGGGCAAGGAGATTGTAAGCCCCTTTGAGTCTCCTGCAGGAGAGAAAGGGGGGATAAAAATCCAAACTCTTCTTCAAATTATCCAAAACAAAGTTTGAAATGCTGCATGCTTATGAACATGTGCAGAGGCGTACTGGGGCCAAATGGCACCTGAAAGCAAAAACTCTTCCGGGTGCCCCCCCGCATGCTTAGCTCCACTTACTAATGAATAAGCCATGCTTACTCGTGACTTGGGCTCCAGCCGCTCTTTGCTGCCTTGAAGCCAGGGCATGAGTTTTCCTCACGCCCAGCTTCTAGGCAAGGAGGAGGAGCTGAGCAGCCCCTTTTCACTGCCTAGGAGCCAGGGAGCAAGTTTCCCTCATGCCCAGCTTCTAGGCAGGGAGGGGCAGCTGTGGTAGGGTTTCCCAGTTCTGCCCTCCCCAGCCAGGGAAGGCAGAACTGGGAGACCAGGTGGCCTGCTCAGTTTTGCACCTCTGGCCAGAGGCAAGAAGCACAACTGGCTGCCAGGAACCCCAGTTCTTCCTGCTACCGCTGCTACTTGGGTAACTTTAAGTAATTTCAGCTCAGGCAACGTAGTGAGGCACAGGAAGCTGGTGTTCTTCAAGGCAAAGTATTTTATTTGGAAATGTGGTGACAGCTCGGGCAGGAGAATTCAGCTCTCGTAGCCAAGCGCAAGTATTTTTATACACACACATCAAAAGGGGCAAAGGAGCAGGTAAAGGGGGCAGTTAAGGGGGCAGGTCCCTTACCAAACACCAATAAAGAAACATCCTGCTGTCAAGCGTCTTTCCGCAAGACTTTACACTAGTGCTGAAATGGATAGCGGAGAGAGTCTATTCATAAAACTGGGTGAGCCTGTTTAACGCAGTCAGGTATCTGGTTATCAGATGGGCTGCTTCCTTGAGTTATGACCTGAGGCTCCTGCGCCTCAGACCCGCAACAAAAGAAAGTTCAAACTGCCAATGGTGGTCCTGACACGTTTTCCAATGGCTGGGACCTCTGGGTGCTATCATCAGATCTGATTTGCAAAACCAAAGGGGTCTTTGTCTTTGCTGAGGAGATTGCTTGGTGAATTCCAAGGCTAACTTCCTTGTCCTTAATATCAGCTTCTACAGGCTATTGCTTTTACAAACAAACACAAATATCAAAAATAAAATTTCTAAACTTAAACTTTAGAGAAAACCTTACAGAGTACAAGCACGTATACTTATAGGCAAGAATATCCTAAATTAACAATAACAAAACCTTAAATCAACTGGAAAACCTACCTAAAATGTAAACCTAGACAATGGGCAAATAATAAATTCAACACTAAAGGGCTTTCATTATATCCTAAAAGGGGCAAAGGCAAGAGGGAAACCATATAAAACATTGGCATAGTCACATATATATGTCCTTTGCAAGCCTTATGGAGGCTTCTGAACCACACAGGTCTCTGTGTCCTGACCTGGAGCCAGTGTAGTCAGGTAATTCAACTCAGGAAAATATTTTGGCTATTTTCCTGGGCGGTAACATTCCCTCTGCAGCTGGGGAAGGCAGGACTGGGAGCTCTGTTGGTGGCTCTGTTTGGTCACATGGGTGTCATCCGGTGCCCCCCACGTGGCCAAAAGGCATGCACCCTGGGACTTTTCTTTAGGGCTGTATGCCACTGGTCATATGACACCATAATTAAGTGCTGACTTCATAAAATTGATGGATCAAAGAAAAATTACAGAGTCCTTAATGCTTCTGCCTGCCCATTTCATTAAATGAGAAACAGTTTCGTATTCATTTGTGAGAAAGTGAAGATGTTTTTCACCTGTGTGAGGTGTCTGTTCCACTGAATTCTATCCTCAGAGAGGATAACTCTTTTGCCAAGCGGAGCCTGAGGATCCAGCCTCCCGATCTTGACTCTGACATAGGACTTATTTGCAAAAGTCACCAGATTGGTCATATCAAATCCACCGGTCAATTCTCCATGTTCGTTAAAGGTCACTTCCTCTCCAGCACTGTTGTTGAAAGCCATTCTCTGAAGAAGCGCGTGGAGCTTATTAGAAAGAGAAATGGCATTTAGGTGCCTGGAGCGGTTGGATGGATTGGAATGTACTCACCAATACTTTTCCGTTTCAGACAAGTTTTTAGATTACTTCCTTCCATGCCAGAAGATTATTATTCATGCAACTATTTGGCATACTCAAGCTTCCTTTGCTGGTTATATGGCAAAAGAATGAAATATAATTCCGGGTGTTTCTTGAGTGCTGTGGGGAGTTTCCAAAAATGATCCGTATTGGTTTTACTGCATCCTGTTGTGCTCTGTTGGCTGGCAGCATTCAGCACCGTAGATGCACAAATGAACCTAACTATTATAAGGGTAGATGACATCCCGCCACCTTTCCTACACAGCCATAGGAAGCCAAAGGAAGCAGAAAGATAAGTCTGCAGGGGCTGCTAGGCAGGAAAGGAGTTGATAACACCTGCTGGAATCACCAGGCCAGATTGGAGTGAATGGGGGGGGGGGGGTTTCGCCTCAACTGGCTTGATAAATCCTTTCAAGGCAGCCACCCACTCTGGTGTAGACACACTGATCCAGGCACCCCCAAGTGCCGTTCTGGGGCTAGCTGAGGCAGCCACCTCCTCAATCCCAGACCAACCAAGCAACATATATGTCATATCCATCCCTTGTAACAAATGAGTTTGACAATCCTGTATTAGAAGGATGGTAAGCGTGCATTCACCTTCCCCACAGGGCTACATGGAGGGAAAGGCAGAATAAGCAAGAAAAATCTACATGGTCCTGGCATATAGGAAGCTGAGAAAACTGTTGGACGCATAGCTAGCACATACCAGGTGGTTGAAAATCTCTCAATTTGTCATCACTATCTCTAGATTTATGCTACTGTTAGTGAGAGGATAGCATTCCATGACTCTGTAACAGGGGTCTGCAACCTGTGGCTCTCCTGATGTTCATGGACTACAATTCCCATCAGCCCCTGCCACCATGGCCAATTGGTGACATGGTCAGGGAGTACACATTCAAGTCTATGGAAAGAGAATACCCATTATTGTCGTGGCTTAATGGTGGCAGCAAAATCGAGGCAAAGGGGAAATGTAGGAATAGAGAGAAGGAGAAGGAGACCATGATAAGTAAGTGAGCACGGAGGCGGAAACGGCTAGGTCGGCACATTTCGCGCCGACTCGACGACGCTGGGACTGTCCGCACGGACGGTCCCAGAATGAACCGGGGAGGTGGCGGCGCTGGGCGCCGTCGCCCAGTCGCCTTACCTGCTCTCCGGCCCTCCAGTGCGTCGCCGGGGCTTGGGGACACGCCTCCCCTGCCCTGAGCGCCTGCGGAGGGCCGGAGAGCAGGTAAGGGAAGTGAGGGGGTGGGGGGAAGCGCTGGGAAGCCGCTGCCATTCGCACGGCAGCGGCTTCCAGTCAGCATTTCCCCAACAAGAGCGCTTCCCAGCGTTCTGGGAAAATGCCGGTGTGGGGACGGGCGGGCGGCGTGAGGGCAGCGCGGCTGCGATGCAGCTGCGCCCCCTGTGCGAATGGTGGCCTGGGGACGGCGTTTTTGCCGTCCCCAGGCTGCCATATTCTGCCCGTGCGGAAACGGCCTGACTTTCTCAGTCTCTGATAGGCAGGGGAAAAAGGTTTAACAACCCAGTTTGGCCATTCATAGCAAGATTTTGAACCCTAAGCATAGCAGAAGAATTTTTTTTTGTCAGTGAGGTGTAATTACCTTCCAAGGGGACAAATTCAGAGGTACCATGCCACCCTCGTTCCTCATTGCTCTGTGATTGGTCCTTGATGACTCCAAGGTATGTAGAGCATGTGCAATGGCATAGACAGCATTATAGATGCTGTAGCTATGACCAGTCATCCTCATTTCAAAAAAAGGTGCTGGGACAGTCTCCAGCCTCTCTTCTCCAGTGCATGTCTTATCTGAATACATTGGGTCACTGGAATCTGGCAATGCACATTCAAAAGCTGGTCCCCAGAATTTCTCAATGAAACCATCCCCCTTTGCCCAAGACGGTTTTATAAGTTGGAGAAATGTATGGAATCCAAGGATGTCCTTTGAATGAATTGTAAAGGAAAGAGCCCCATGGAACATTTGTACATCAAACATCTTTTGCAAAGTGCTGAATGCAAAATCAGACTGGGCTGTTGTGATCCACACCTTTCCTGTAGAGGTTCTCTCCACAAATTCAGACTCTGTTGCATTCAATACAATTGTTGGCACGAATATAATGCACGCCAGCCAGACAAGTATTCCAGTTTCTCCATGTATAACAATGGCCTTGGCTTTACTATCCAGGAAATTACTACTATAAAAGTATTTGGTTACAAATTGTGAATCAAGCCACTGGAATTGTTTGGTAGCTTTTTCTATGAAGGCTGCACAGATTCCATTCCTGGAAAGCATTGGCTCCGTGGCCTGCAAGAAATGGTCTCCACTTTCATCATCCAGAGCGATGAGCCCAACCCATTTCCAGCCGAAATGCAGAAGTAACTGGACGATTCCCTCATACTGAAGGGCCTCCTGGGGGACCGTGCGGTAAAAGGAAGGGAGGTTGGTTGGGTTATCCCCTTCTGATTGAAATGAGCCGTATGAAAACTAATAAGAAAAAACAATGGTGCAAAAGGGAAATCAGGAATACTTCTATTCATTGCCTTCTTATTTTATTTTGAAAGGTCTTCAAATGTTACCCCAGATCTTGAACCTATTATATCTGCAACTCAAATTGCATAAAATACAGCTCTTCTTTCCATTGGACATGTTCTTTTTCCTGGATATTTCCCGCAGCTAGTAAAGTCGTCTGGAACCATGGCAGGCATTAAAACTTTCCAGGAATGGAATCCATTTGGCAATTGATTCAAATTTCGTTTTTACTTACTTAAAATGTTTATAAGCCACCTTTTCCCTTTGCAGAACTAAAGGCAGCTTATACTGTGGATAAAATGAGTATTATTTAAAAATGCACAAAAGACCATAATTTTAAATCACAACAATGCCCTATTTGTTTATTTCTCAAAAGATTCCACCATATCTAAATGCTTTATTACTTTTTTCACATGATAAATAAAAGGTATTATCCAGCAGCCATTAAGACCTTTTTGGAAATATTAACCAACTGTACTTTTTAGTACTGAAGTTTTGTTAGAATACATTTCAGACAACATCAATTTCTGCCCAAAATTTTTCAGAAAAATAACCAGATTGCCTAAGTGTGCATTCAGCAGGAATTTCTAATTCCTTGATTGGAAGCATCAACTTGGTTAGATGCGTTCAGACTTTGGATTAAGATTCTAATTAAATATAGATCTACACTCCTATTAGTTTCAGAGTGACTGGAAGAAGTCAGTTGACCAAAGATTGGAGCATCTTGGCTCTATGACAGCAGTGAGCAGCAGTGGTGTCGTGGTTAAGAGCTCGTGTATCTAATCTGGAGGAACCGGGTTTGATTCCCAGCTCTGCCTTACTGAGCTGTGGAGGCTTATCTGGGGAATTCAGATTAGCCTGTGCACTCCCACACATGCCAGCTGGGTGACCCTGGGTTAGTCACAGCTTCTCGGAACTCTCTCAGCCCCACCCACCTCACAGGGTGCTTGTTGTGAGGGGGGAAGGGAAAGGAGATTGTAAACCCCTTTGAGTCTCCTACAGGAGAGAAAGGGGGAATATAAATCCAAACTCCTCCTCCTCTTCCTCCTCCTCCTCCTCCTCCTCCTCCTCCTCCTCCTCCTCTTCTTCTTCTTCTTCTTCTTCTTCTTCTTCTTCTTCTTCTTCTTCTTCTTCTTCTTCTTCTTCTTCTTCTTCTTCTTCTTCTGCTTTGTTATTATTTATGAAGAAAAATAAATAGTGTTGGCATAGGGGGAAAAGGCAATTATTTAAGTTAGATGTCAGATGGGCAAATTCGGAGTGCTTCACATCATTCAGATATAATGCTGATGTGGAAACTGGAGTCATGAAAATAGTTTTTGTTCTGTAGCAGTATCCCAGAAGAAACAGATACCTCTAACCATGGTGTTCAAAAGAGGATTCAAAGAAAAATGTTGTCAGTTTAGGAATGTTGTTCATAATCTGAGAAGCCAAAAAATGACAAATGTTGCCAGATTTGAGTGAATCCATCATATTTCCTTTCCCCCGAAATCCTTCTTTACTTCCATCATTAGTAGCTACCATAATAGAAACCCTTTTCATAGTACTTATAATGGATCATACAGTAAAGATAGATGTAATTAGCAAACAAATCAGTACCAATGCACCAAACTGAACAAAATATTGTTACACCCTCCCCCCATCATCTTAGCACATTCCAACTGAATATTCAATACACATTTTAAAGGATCTTTTCTGACAACTAACATTTCAAGGTCTATATCACACCCAAAAGCAATTTAACTCATCTCACCCCTCCCCCTATTTTTTGCTAATAGTTCTTACCCTTTGCAACTCTTGATGCTAGATCAGGAAGGGAGATTAAATTGCACGAGAGATTTGTGAAAATTCAAATAATCACAGTTCTCGGATCATACCTGTGGAATCTTGTAACGACTTAAGAGAGTTGCCATAACAGATGAGGCTGCAGAAGTGTATCCCCCAATGACACCAATCATGTTTTTATGGGTACCACATTTGTAGTTTGGGACAAATTCAAGTGATGTGAAGAGCAGGTCCAGGGTAGTCCTGTAAATCCATTTCACCTCTGTGGTTGAGTCATGGATGTGGAACCCAAGAGTGACATTGGGCAAGATGTTGGGGTTCTGGTTGATCTCATGAACGGCAAACACCAAGGCAAGAATGTGCTGGTAGAACTTTGTTATCGGGCTGCAAAGAAAATCAGTTATTGTTTGAGAAGGGACTGCTTCAAGCATGACATCTGTATTGGTCATAAATGGATTTAATAAGACAAATGGCCCATCTGGATCACTTTTCATTTTGCACAGCTATGTGGAAACACATAAGCAGGAGACTGTGCTATCAGTCATTTCCATCCACCCCACAAAAACCCGCATTCATGTGGCTATTTGAGGTTCCTGGTAGTTACCAAAAGAACTGGTCCTCTATAGCTCCATGAATTTGTCTAGCTCTCTTTAGGATGTGTAACCCTGTATCTCTCAGCAAAGCAATGTAAAGAATAACTTTGTTATTTCTGTCCTATGTAAACTGTCAAAAAATTCATTCAGTGAATCTGATTTTTATTGTACTGAATCATGTGGAAGAAATTTATTACTTTATCTAAATGATACATAGGCTCATTCGCACATGCAGAATAATACACTTTCAAACTGCTTTCAATGTTCTTTGAAGCTGTGCGGAATGGCAAGATCCACTTGCAAACAGTGGTGAAAGTGGTTTGAAAATGCATTATTTTGCGTGTGCAGAAAGGGCCAGAATCTCTTTCACATCTTCTCTTATATGCCTTTTGTCTAGAATACAGGAGATACTTAACCTGAGGAATGAAACTTATCCTCACTAGTTCCACATTTGGTTCAGTCTGAACTGATAAACGTCACAAGCCACTTGTGTCATAAATATTTTTGTATGTTGAAAAAACGGACATCTTCTCAACAATTCCTGTATTTTTCAAATATCAGTGGTCTCATCTTTACTTTATTTTCAGGTCACGGAAAGCCTTGTGCAAAACTGACCATTCCCCAAATGGCCTGTGAGTGGATTGGCACATATTTAGTTCAGCTGAGAAAAATTCCCAATATCCTGTTATACACCTTCTCATACAGGAATGCTCAGTGTATTGATACACAAATAGCAAAGTTGGCCAAATGTGAAGATACTTCAATCTGGTGACCGGAGCTGTGAATGGGGAAAACATCTTTTTTATAAACCTGAAAAAAGCCCCAGGTTTGCAGAAAAATCTGAAATCTAAAAAATAAAAACACACTGAGCGATTTCAAAAAGCCAAAATTATAAAAGGAATATTTCATTCTAGTATACCCAAAACTTACTACGTATCCATTATTATTTCAAGAATGCCTGTTCAGTTTTGCAACTATACCGAATGGCTAAAATTAAATCAGACGTCACCATTAGAGGAACAAAGGATTCCTTACATTGGATCACAGGCTTCATCGTGGTAGGGGTGCTGTACAAATGAAACTTCTTGGGCCTCACAACCAAAATGAGTTACAATTCCACCAATCAGGATTTCACCTGGTTGGTACCACTGATGCGGAATCGGAGCAGGATTGTTTCGGGCGCAGCTCATAATACGTTTTGCTTTGTTTGCAGTTCTAGAGATATTGAGTTGCGATACGAAAAGAGCCTCTCTCTAGTCCCTCATTTTTGCTGTGAGTGGCTCAGCAAGGGCTTTATAATGAGAACTTGAAGAGTTCATTTGTGCTTTGTCTTTCCTTGTGGCCTCGACTTTGGAACGGGTGAAGAAATGACCATGGCTCTGATAATTATAGGGAAGATGATCTCTTGTGGTAGACTATTAAAATTGTCCTAGAATAATTAGTTGTAGAAGTAGTGGAGCAAAAATGTTTGTCTGATCTCATCCCATCTTCTCTATAATGAGACAGCAGCTGAAATAGTGATCTCAGAAGGACCAGCAGAGAGCCCATCCACCCTTGATGCAATAAAAAATGGAGAATACCCGAGGGGAAGTGAGAAAGCAACAATTGTGAACAACTTCTTCTTGGAGGAATGTATTTATTTTGGGCATATCTGCACCACTTGCCCAGAGAACAAAGAGGCTTACAAAATGGAACATGATAAAGCAGTGGTTCCCAAACTTATTTGGCCTACTGCCCCCTTTCCAGAAAAAATATTACTTAGCGCCCCCTGGAAATTATTTTTTTTAATTTTAATAGCAATTAAACAGAAAGATATATGTATTAATGTTTCTACCTGTGGCCATCACAGCCCCCCTGGATCGCTGCAGCGCCCACCAGGGGGCGGGGGCGCCCACTTTGGGAATCACTGTGATAAAGCAACAAACAGCATGGAATCATAAAACATTCCAAAATGATACAGCTTAAAAATTCAGCATTAAAAGCCCAACCCAAGTAATTAAAAAAAACCCATCCCTGTCATATTATGAGCAAACTGTCAAAATGGTGCAGGAACAAGTTTGCAATTAACTGTTTGGGCAAGGAGGATTGTTTGGGCCTTATGCCTAAATGACACAGTAGGGTAGGTGCCAGGTGAGCCTCAAAGGGAAGGGCATTCCAGGGGCAAGGAGCCAACACTGAAAAGTCCTGTCTCTGGGCACAACCCATCTCTTGTTTTTTAAAAAAATTATTGTATCATTGAATATTACATTTTATATTGATGCTTTTCTTCATTTGTTTTCAAACAATACATTTTCCTCTTTTCCCCCCTCCCCCCTATATTTTTCATAATTTTGTCAAACAAACAGCAGTAAGTTCATTCGTTGTAGTCTTTTCTCCCATTTCTCCTCATTGACTCCAGCTTCTTTCATCCAGTCCTCGTATACGGTCCATATCTTCAAGATTTCAATCTGTTTATCTTGCCACAGTTGATTCTTTGTTATTATGTCGAAAATGTCCAGTGTCACTTCTTCCCAGATGTATTCCAACCATTTCTGGATTGTCCATTTTTTCTTTTCTTTCCAGCCTAAAGCTATTGTTGCACGTGCTGCTGTGATCATTATTTTATACATATAGCCATATATTTTTTATCTACCCTTCTGGGCACAACCCATCTCATTGCTCGATGCAGGGGTACGGAGAGCTGGAGGAACTGAATGGTGAGGAAGAAATGAAAAGATGGGACGCACAGTATGGCAGGCGATGGTCTCTCAACTCCTCCATCTGAAAACCATTTAGGGCCAGAAAATTAGAGCTAGCACTTAAGAGTTTTGCCTGGAAATAGACAGGCTGCCCGTGTGACCTTTCTATACCTGGGTGCTGAGGTAAGTGAATGCCATGAGAAGAGTCACAGTACTCAAATCTCACCAACTTCTTAAGTTTCAAATATAGCTGAAGAAATGCTTTGTTCACAGGGCATCCAGTCACCTTCTCAAATATGATAGAGGCTTGGAGGGATGGAACAGCCTTCAAAGCTTTGCTCATGAAGTTTATTTTAGAAGGTATTAGATTGGTCTGCAGTAGAATTTCAGAGCATAAGTTTTCGAGAGTTAAATCTTTTGTTTCTGACTCAGGGACTTTAGAAGAAGAAGAAGAAGAGTTTGGATTTATATCCCCCCTTTCTCTCCTGCAGGAGACTCCAAGGGGCTTACAATCTCCTTGCCCTTCTCCCCTCACAACAAACACCCCGTGAGGTAGGTGGGGCTGAGAGAACTCCGAGAAGCTGAATTCCCCAGATAAGCCTCTGAATTCCCCAGATAAGCCTCCACAGCTCAGGCGGCAGAGCTGGGAATCAAACCCGGTTCCTACAGATTAGATACATGAGCTCTTAACCTCCTACGCCACTGCTGCTCCTTTTCAAGATTTTAAAGTCTTGAAAACTCATACCTCAACATTGTTCTTTGTCTCCAAGGTGCTACTGGACTCTGATCAAGCTTTGTACAGCAGTTCATAACAAGAAGGGCTCTGGGACTCACTCTAGATTTTACAGAGATGCACATTCACCATTACCATCACCTGAAAGAGTAACTACTACTGTATCCTGTGTGCACCATCCTGCCACACATACACAATAAACAACATGTTAAAAAATTATCTGTCCCTCCCTTCCTTCAGCTAGTCCATCTCTCCCTCTGTGGCATGCGTAAGCTTCAGAAAATGAAGGAAGAGATCTCAAAATCAGTCCGTTTGGGGAGGGTCATGGGAGTTGCAGTGGCAAACATAAAGTTCATTGCTGGCATCACAATGATCACACACCAGAAATGATGGCTCCATGTCATTGGCAGCATGACTGAAACGCCATACTATCTTTCAGTAAGACAGAGTATAGGTGTAATGGATACCAACGCTTAGCCTTATTTTCTTCAAGTGGACTGCCGCCCACAAGGAGTTAAGTCGGGACTTTTGCTGATTGGTTGGCTGCAAAAGGCAGAATTCTCAGGGCTTTGGGAAAAGATTATGAAGTTCTGATCAGAGTGCCAGAGTGAACAGATGCGTGCTCTTTTTTAATTAGTGGGGTTGACAGATATTTGGTTCTGGGTACGGCGTAAAGGGGGCAGTAGAGTAGAATATGGTCTAGGGAGTCTACACAATTTCCATTGCACGTACATAACCTTTGATAATAGGGAATTTGATGAATCTCCCTGTTAATACAGCTGATGGAAGAGCATTGCAGCGGGCCAGCATCATTGCTCTTCGTAATCTGGGCACAATTATTTGATGAAAGTATTGGGGGCCCCTATTTCCAGTCTAAGGAATGCCCAGGGCAAGAGGAGAGCAAGACCTGGAGGCCTTTTTACTTAGGGTTTGATGTTTCAGATCAAGCAACCTCCTTTTCAGTAATTTGAAAAATCTCTTTGGATGGGAGCATGGCCAAAGAGTCCAAGAGTAGCCTCACTTAATGATTTTAGATTTAACGATGCCCCATCATTCAGAGTAACAGGGTTCAATTTTATGGGTCCCTAAAAGGCTTATTTTGTTTTCCCACTCTTACACATGAAGCATACTGGCTGAGTTCTCTCAGAACTCTCTCAACCTGCCCCCCCCCCACCTCCCCCAGAAACAAAGTCCATACTTTGCTGAACTTAGTGATGCATCTTCTGAGATAACCTTTATGGTCGCTACATATCTAGCAGAAGTAATATCTCAAAGACGGTACTAAAATGTGTCCCTCGATGTATCAAACCATCTAAATTACATTGATTTAATGTCTGAGGCTCAAGTCACTGTAATAAACATGAGAAGTCATTCAAATCGGTTTTCATTAACATATGGATATCACAATAGGTCTCCAGAAAGTTTGTGTATAATTCATCCTAACTTTGTGTACTGGATTCCTCGTTGTATTGTTGTTTATCATACAAACATACTGTATGCAGAATTATTTATGCCTAATAAAGGTTTACTGTACTGTACTGTACTTTGCTGAACTCATACACGAGATTATTGACACCAAGAAATTAAAGGGAGAAGCAGCTCAGCACATGCAGTCTCTGCACGAAGGGATGACTCCAGCTGGACACAAGAATCCACATACTTGTTCCATGTCATCTGCAAAACAGCCAACCATCCTGAAGAACGCGACCCTCATGGCCAGGTAGAATTCATGCATGGCTTCTGCTACAGTTGCCAGGCAGACACCAAACTGCTGTTTTATCTCGCAGAAACTGTTTGGGCTGGGCATGTACTAGATAGCCAGACTATCATCTCCACCTGGAATGCAGCCCACATGTTCATGTCCTAATGCTGCAAATGGGGTCTACGGCTGTCCATGATCCTCATGAACGTCTTCCTGGTCATGAACCCCATGAACGTCTTCTCAGCCATTCCTTGTCGTCCCAATAAGCCATTACACATTTGTGCCACCAGTCCCTGCTCCTGTACGCAGGGGGGCAGCCGCCAGGGCAAACCATGCCCAACTGCAGCATCTCCTCAGTGCAGCAGCCTGAAGAGATGCCTGGGCCATCTCTTCCTGATAGTGGGCACACACAACGAGAGCACCATTGCATGATGCTGAGGAGGTGCGCCACCTGCACCACAAACACACCCAGCAGCTGCACGACCTCTGGATCCGGATCAATGCTCAATAGGTTCAGATCTCCCCACTCACAAAATGTGCCTCTACCCAAAAACTGCAGGGCAGGTGTAAAGGCGGGCACCAGCAATTCAAATTCAAAAGACAGGGTGGAGACGTTCATTCAAGCTGCCTCCCCAAAACAACAGCCAATCAGAACTTGGGACACCGGGGATGTTTGCGCATTCACGGATGCGCTTGCAGCGTAAATACTAAAGATCTGGTCTTCACTCGATTCCTTCAGAGAATCAGGCAGCCATTTGAAGGGAGAAACCAGGATAAAATAGACCCGGATTTTAAGATACCGATTGTCACCTGGTATAATTGTGCCATGCAGAAATGGCCTCTGCTTTTCTGGCTGCATTCTGACTAGCAGCAAGTCTATGGGACATAAGAAGAGTGCTTACCTAATTATCACAATATTGTTATTATTCCTACTATGGAAGATATTTCCCCAGACCTTGCATTACAAAATTTGATTCTGAACTGGAAAAGAGACAGAATCACTGAATTTTTAATTATCAAGCCTAAGTCTTTATACAATCAACAACCAAAGTCTTTTTAATGACATTTTTAATTTATTTTACACATCTAAATAACACTTACATAGAAAGATAAAACATCCTGATCTAATCCCCCTCCCCTTATAATAAAAATACTAAAAGAAAAGAAAAGAAAAAGAACACATACACAAACACCTAACATACATACGGTGACTTCCAGCAACCTCACTAAGGATCCAAGAATAAATCTAACTCTGCGCTTATAATTAACATCTATATTTTTTAAACTTTTAGTCCTTCTTATAAAGTTGTCTTAATCCAATATGCTGTTTTCATTTAAGTCTCAAATCATGCTATTGTTTCTCTGTTTGTATATGTTTTCAATAAGTAGTCCACAAAGGATTTCCAGTCTTTCAGAAAATTGTCCATATTCTTGTCTCTTATAATGGCCATCAGCCTTGCATACTCTGTGACTTTCAAGATCCGGTCTTGTTTTGTTGGAATTTTGTTGTCCCTATTTGTATGCATATAAAATCCTTGCTGCAGTTGTCATATATGTAAAAAGTGTTCTATATTGATCAGGAATACTTTCCCCCATCAATCCCAACAGAAATGCCTCAGGGTTTTTTTTCAATTGTTATTTTCAAATCTTTTCCATTTCTTTTAATATCACATCCCAAAACAATTCTGCCTGTTTACATATCCAGCACATATGAAAAAAGAACCATCCTGTTCACATTTCTAGCATTTGTTTGATATTCCCTTATACGTTTCTGACAAATTTTTGGTGTCAAATACCATCTTTGCATCATCTTACAATAATTTTCTTTCAAGTTATAAGAAGCTATACATTTCAAATCTTTTTTTTGATAATCTTTCCCATTGTTCCATTTGTATGCTTCTCCCCACATTTTTGGCCCATTTTACTCCCTCTTCCTCAGCATCCCACTTTAATAACATCTAGTACATTTTAGTAATCAATTTATCATCATTTATACATAGGTTATTTTCAAATTCTGTTATCTGTATGGCAAAATCTATATTTTTGTTGTCCGCTTTCAATGTTTCTAGTAATTGATAATAATGAAACCATGAAGAGAGTCAACATAATGTAATGGTTAAGAGCAGGTGCACTCTAATATGGAGAACCAGGTTTGATTCCCCGCTGTGCGACTTGAGCTGTGGAGGCATATCTGGTGAACCAGATAAGCTTGTGCACTCCAACACATGCCAGCTGGGTGACCTTGGCCTAGTCACAGTTCTTCGGAGCTCTCTCAGCCCCTCATACCTCATAGGGTGTTTGTAGTGGGGGGGAGGAAAAGGAGATTGTAAACCCCTTTGTGTCTCCTTACAGGAGAGAAAGGGTGGATATAAATTCAAAACTCTTCTTCTTCTTCTTCTTCTTCTTCGTCTTCGTCTTCTTCTTCTTCTTCTTCTTCTTCTTCTTCTTCAATTTTTAACTATATCTTTTAATTCATCCAGTGGTTTAAGCTCCCAGTTCTCGTTCCAATACAACAACAATTATCTTGAGTAAGTCATTCCTCCTGCATATTCACTTTTTTCTTGAAAATGCTTCTATTGGGCACAACCATAAGGGAGTTACACTTGCAATAAACCTTTTGTATCTCAACCATACCCAGAGCAGACTCCCTCTAACATAGTGGCTTGTAAATTATTTTTGAATCTATGCTTTATTGTACCACAAGTAACCATGTACCCAAACCTTCTTTGAAACCCCACAACAACCTAAGTCTTTATACAACCAACAGATGTTCTTCTCACTCTTTAACATTTACCTCCCCCCACAAAAAAACCCCTGAGGCCGTTTCTGCACGGCCCCCTCGCGCCCCCACGCCGGCAGGAGTTCTGTCGGCTTGGGGGCGGGAGCCTGCTCGCACGCAAGCCTGGAGGTCGGAGGACAGTGTGGGCGGGGCTACGATGCCCCGTAGGCGACGAGGAGGACACCGTAAGTGGGGCAGGGGAGGGAGAAAGCGTCTTCCCGGCGGCGCGGTTCGCACCGCGTCGCAGGGAAGACGATCCCTCCCCAACAACAACCCTTTAAAGGGTTGTTGTTTAGGGCAGCTTGACGCCGCCCTGGGGGGAGGGAAGAGGCGTCAGGTCGCCGCTGCTGCGTTGCAGCAGCAGCGCCTGTGCGAACGGCGGCCTGGGGGCGCCTTTTTTGGCACCCCCAGGCCGTCGTAAACGGGCCATGCAGATACGGCCTGAGTGTTGCGATATCACTTCTTATTCCTCATCATCTGCTTTCTGCTGTTCAGCTCAGGCCTTAGTAGTATCAGGTAGCATTTGGGAAAAAAGATGCAGCCCAGCAGCCCAGCACTAGAGCCTAAGATAGAGAAGATCTCCACAGCTACTACGTATTTTCCTTTGGTGCTCAGGTAGGCTGGGACAAAGGATATCCAAACACTGCAGAAGACCAACATGCTGAAAGTGATGAACTTAGCTTCATTAAAACTGCCTGGTAACTTTCTGGCTAGAAAAGCCACAATGAAGCTGATCGTGGCTAGGAAGACCATGTAGCCCAAGACACAGTAAAATATGGTGACTGAACCTTCATTGCATTCCAAAATGATCTCCCCAAAGGTTGAGTGCATGTCCAGGTCTGGAAATGGGGGGGAAGTACCCAACCAAATTGCACAAATGCCCACTTGAACAAGAGAGAAAGAAATGACAACAGAATATGCAAATCTCCTCCCCATCAATTTGCTAAAAATATTTCCTGGCTTGGAGGCCATGAAAGCTACCACCACGGTAATGGTTTTTGCCAAAACAGAAGAAACACAGACAGAGAAAACGATGCCAAAGATTGTTTGTCGGAGGAGACAGGTCCATGTCTTTGGCTGTCCAATGAATAGCAATGAGCAATTGAAGCAAAGGAGGAGGGAGGTGAGGAGAATGTAAGTGAGACTCCGGTTGTTGGCTTTGACTATGGGAGTGTCCTGGTGCTTAATGTAAATTCCAAGTGTCAGAGCCTTGATCAGAGAAAAGAAAACAGTTAAGCAGGTTAACAGAATGCTCAAAGGTTCCACAAAGGAGAGGAAGTTTGGGGTCTTGGGAATACAGTGATCTCGATTGCTGTTTGGATAGTGATCTTCTGGGCAAGTGATACAGTATTCCATGTCTGTAAGAAGAAGATACACGTCTTTTACAATACTCAAAATGGTGAACAGGAATAGGGTGCAGATTTATAAGATGTTCTTTAAACGAATACTTTCAACCCTCAATAAGAGCAGTTTGGTACTCCTATAGTAACCTCAGAACCACTTGCTATAATCTTTGGGAACTCCTGGAGAACAGGATAAGTCCCAGTGGACTGGAGGAGGGCTAATGTTATCCCCATCTTCAAAAAGGGGAGAAAGAAGGACCCTAATAATTACCGTCCAGTCAGCCTGACATCAATACCAGGGAGGATTCTGGAGTAGATCATTAAACAGATGGTCTGCTAGGACTTAGAAGGGAATACTGTGATCACAAAAAGTCAGCATGGGCTTCTGAAAAACAAGTCATGCCAGACTAATCTTATCTCTTTTTTTGATAGCATGACAAGCTTGGTAGATGAAGGGAATACTGTGTGGATGTAGCATACCTTGATTTTAGTAAAGCTTTCAAGAAGAAGAAGAAGAAGAAGAAGGAGAAGAAGGAGAAGAAGAAGAGAAGAAGAAGAGGAGGAGGAGGAGGAGGAGGAGTTTGGATTTATATCCCCCTTTCTTTCCTGCAGGAGACTCAATGGGGCTTACAATCTCCTTGCCCTTCCCCCCTCACAACAAACACCCTGTGAGGGAGGTGGGGCTGAGAGAGCTCCGAGAAGCTGTGACTAGCCCAAGGTCACCCAGCTGGCGTGTGTGGGAGTGCACAGGCTAATCTGAATTCCCCAGATAAGCCTCCACAGCTCAGGCAGCAGAGCTGGGAATCAAACCCGGTTCCTCCAGATTAGATACATGAGCTCTTAACCTCCTACGCCACTGCTGCTCCAAGGTGCCCCATAGTATTCTTGCAAGTAAGCTATTGAAATGTGGATTCGATAATGCTACTGTTAGCTGGATTTCTAATTGGTTCACTGACTGAACTCTAAGGGTGCTCATCAATGGCTCATCTTCATCCTGGAGAGAAGTGACTATGGGGTGCCACAGGGTTCTGTCCTGGGCCCAGTGCTATTCAATTTTTTAATCACTTGGATAATGGAAAAGAGGGCATGCTAATCAAATTTGCAGATGACACCAAAATAGGAGGGGTAGCTAATACCACAGAGGACAGAGTCAGAATTCAAAATGACCTGGACAGACCTGGATCAAAACAAACAAAATGAATTTCTACAGAGATAAATGTAAGATACTCCATTTAGGCAGAAAACTTGAAATTCACAGATATAGGATGGGTGACACCTAACTTGACAACATTACATGTGAAAGGGATCTGAA
The DNA here is from genome assembly GCF_021028975.2 of Sphaerodactylus townsendi. Lineage (NCBI taxonomy): Eukaryota > Metazoa > Chordata > Lepidosauria > Squamata > Sphaerodactylidae > Sphaerodactylus > Sphaerodactylus townsendi. The sequence continues at coordinate 113,094,077 of NC_059431.1, read as the reverse complement.
AGTCTTAGTAGACCATAAACTGAACATCAAACTGAAAGTGTGATGCGGTGGCCAGGAAACGAGCGTGATTCTTGGCCATATCAATAGGAGTGTAGTGTCTAGATCAGGGGTAGGGAACCTGCGGCTCTCCAGATGTTCAGGAACTACAATTCCCATCAGCCCCTACCATGGCAGCCCCTTCCTGCTGCTCCCCATCTGGGAGTTCAGTCACCCCCCCCCATGTTCCTCTGGGGAGGGAGGGGCTGCAGTCTTGCAAAGGATTGTGCAGTTGCATGGAGAGCCCGATGCAGCTCTGCAGAAGCTCCCCCACCCCCCAAAACCCGTGTTTGGAGGCCCAAAGCCCCCCCTCCCATAGACCCTCTTCTACCTTCCCTGCAGTCCACATTGCTCTTCCTGTTTATTCCTCTCCCCACATTGTCTTTGAGTTGAGGCTGGGAGCGAAAGAAATACATTTGTGTCCTTTACTCCCTCTCTTTTGGTCGCTTTTCTCCGTTCTCCCTGGGCTTGCAAGTGAGGCCACAGTCCAGAGCAGCCCCCCACCCCCCAATGGCAGCTATCACAAGAAGCGGAGGGGCAGCGGCTTCGAGATGGCACTGCTGTGCCACCCTCTGCTGGTCAAGGGCATCTCAGAGGCTGGACTCCCATGCAGTGAATGGCGCCACTTTGTGCTACTAGGAAAGGGACGGGTTTCCTGTGGGAGGAGGGGGGGAGGTAAAGGCAGCTGGCTATTCCCTATAGCGCACCACAGTCCGCTCCCCCATACCCCAGGGAGGGGCTGGCACCCGTGCCAAGTGCCCTGCCGTCTCAGACTGGCGTGCTCCTAACCCGATTGCACTTTATTTAATTTTTATTATTTATATGTATTTTTATTTGCCTCAAAAGCTGCTTGAAATCTGTGTGTGTCAATAAACTGCACTGGATGTCATCTGGAAAAAATCAGCCCCTACCAGCATGGCCAATTGGCCATGCTGACAGAGGCTGATGGGAATTGTAGTTCCTGAACATCTGGAGAGCCGCAGGTTCCCTACCCCTGGTCTAGATCAAGGGATGTAATTGTACCTATTCTGCATTGGTTAGACCTCACCTGGAATATTTTGTACAGTTCTGGCACCACAATTGAAGAAGGATATTGACAAGCTGGAATGGGTCCAGAGGAGGGCAACCAAAATAGTAAAAGGTCTGGCATCCATACCTTACAAGGAGAGACTTAGGGAGCTGGGTATGTTTAGTTTGGTGAAGATAAGGTTAAGAGGTGACATGATAGCCATGTTTAGAAATTTGAAGGGATGTCATGTTGGTAAGGGAGCAAGCTTGTGTTCTGCTGCTCCAGAGATCAGGACCAGGAGTAATGGGTTCAAGGTGAAGGAGCAGCAGTGGCATAGTGGTTAAGAGCAGGTGCATTCTAATTTGGAGAAACCGGGTTTGATTCTCCGCTCTGCCGCTTGAGTTGTGGAGGCTTATCTGGGGGATTCAGATTAGCCTGTGCACTCCCACACATGCCAGCTGGGTGACCTTGGGCTAGTCACAGCACAAAGTGTTTTTAGCCTGCTGTGCTGGGAACTGAACTTGTGTAGGTCTACTTTAAAATGTTAAAGTATACAAGTAATACGTGCTGCTCATGTGACATGTTTTTTTCTTACAGAGAGAAACCAATAATGGTTGCAGCATCTTTGAGGTGCACCTTTGCCACCATCACTTTCATGTGGTACTCATTTTTCTACTTGAAGATCCCAGAGATCAATTAGAAAACCGTTTGAATCCCTCTGGCTCTGGAGACCCATTATCTTAAAACGATTCTCTATCCCTGAGGAGTCTTGGGCCAAATACAGCGTCCCAGGGACAGCAAAAATGCCGTCCCTGGGAGAGCTTTTGCGCAGGACGTGTTGCGGCTTCGCAGCAGCGCTGTCCTGGCTTTCCCCCCGGTGGCATGAAGCCGCCCCTGAAAACCTCGCTCAATGAGCGAAGTATTTGAAAAACAGCGTCTTCCCGCCGGCACGGTGCGAACCGCACCGCCGGGAAGATGCTGCTTCCCCCATTGATTCCACTCACCTTCTTATGCAGCGTCCCTCTGGAGGCCTGCAGAGACCCACCCATGCTGCCCTCCAACCTCTAGAGGTTGCAGGGCAGTGTGGGCAGGGCCCTGCAGTCCTCCAGAGGGACACTGCACAAGAAGGTGAGTGGCGGGGGACCACCGAGAAGTGGTCCCACGTGGAGCCACCTCTCCGACTGAAGGGGAAGTCAGGGCTGTGTGCACGCTAGCGAGCGAACGGTCCCTGTGCCTTTACCGGCATACTTCATGCCTGTGGAGGTGCATTTCCACGTGTGTGCAGAAACAGCCTTGGTATCTCTGTAAGACCCCAAGCAGGTTGTGATCTATCCATGACAAAGGAAGTGTCATCCATTTCTGTATGCTCCAATCACGTTCCTTCCACCCAGCACAAAATACCAGATTGAAAGTGTGATTGCACAATGTGTAGGTTCAATATTACCTGAGGTAGGCAAAGAGTTTGCATGGAGGCCATGAAATCCTGTGCTGCTCCTAACAAGACAACCTGAGCATAAATGTATTTCACCATAACATGCTTGCAGTTCTAAACAATGACTGCAAATTCTTGGATAAATGCACGATATAGAAACATATAGTCTTTCACTCCTTTTCATGATTTTCAATTCAACCTCACAAATTGTGGATATTGAAATTACCTTGTAGATCTCTCCTCTAACTAGTGGCCTCACACAATTCTTGTACAGGTGATGTGATGAATAGTTGTAACTGCACTTTGCTTACCGATCTGGGGTGAGATCATCCCTTTGGGACAGGGGACACAATTGAAGCAGCAGAATTTCTCTCCTTCTTTCTGTGACTTGCTGTGTCCTGGATGGCAGTAGTCATCGCATAAAGAGAAGGGAGGCACCTATCCATGAGGAATGGAAGGAGTCACACTTGAGTATAGCAAAGCACATGTGGCCCTCAGAAAACTATAAATGAGCAGAGCAGGCTAAAAAGCTATAATGACAGGTGGAAGAAAGGATGAATGGAAGAAAAGATGTCATACTCTGCCTGTCTTAAAGACTAACAGCCCAATCCAAGCCTATTTATGGTGTGATAAGGTTAAAGTAAATAAAGCTTTTCATAACCATTACATTAGAAATGTCAGATTGAGAATATGCAGTAAATTTAAACCTAGATTATGTCCAGTAAATTTAAACCTAGATTATGTCCAAGAATACTGAAGTGGTTGTTGCCATAAAAAGCGCTGTTTACACAGGAAATGACTTTTGAACTGAAATGGATGACAGGAAATGACTTTTGAACAGACAATGATTGTCAGAAGGCATTGCTTTTGACTGGTTCCCTTATTCACAATTATCCGAGAGATTTAAGTTAGATCAAAGACTGTACGGTTTTGAAAATACCAAAACTGACTTTGAAATGTAATTACGTACAAATGATGACCATCTTATTTCTCAAATGTGCCATCTTTTAGGATGTTGTGGGTTTTCTGGGTTGTAAGGCCGTGTACAACCCCAAAAACCAACAACATCCTAGTGATTCCCACCGTGAAAGCCTTCGACAGTATCATCTATTGTTGCAGTATGAAACAGAGAACAAGTGAACTCTAAAAGAGAACTTTTAATGAAAGAGAAACTATTATATGCTGAACTGAGAAAGACGGGGGGGGGCGTTTTCCCACTTACCAGTAGCTGCACGCTACTGTAGGCAAGTAGCGCGGGGTCCCCCGGCACTCCACACTACAGGGGCGGTGACAACGCAGCCACCCCGACGCTGCCGCTGTCGCACCCCCTCAGCGCGCGTCATTCCTGGTGCTCTTCCAAACGGCGCCTTTTGATGACCCCATGCAGAGCATGGGGTCGTGGGGAAGCCCGGGTGCACGCCAAAAATGATGCGTGCTGTGAGCAGTGCGCAGCATAGGGGGGTCAATTTCAATAAGCCTATATTGGCATATACACGATAATATAAAATACAGTTCCAGTTAAAAAGTGAATAGTAAAAAACTTCGCGTTTGTCATACATTCAGTTTACAAACTTCTGGCAAAAACTTTGCCACTATAAGGCAACAATGAAAATCCTGACAGTTTAAAAGCATAACTACTTTGTCTGATTCAGTATAATCAATCATAGGGTCTATAGCTTGGGATAGCAGGCTGGATCGGAGTTCTTGGTATAATATGCAGTTCAGGAGGATGTGTGGGATGGAATCCAGCTGTCCTATGCTACAGGTACAGAACCTCTTATCGCTTGGAAGACCTTTAAGTCTTCCTCTGTGTAGTGGAGATGGCATGATGTTAAATCTAGCCAGCATATAGGCTCTCCTGTGTATGGGATTTGTGAGCGCTGTAATATAGTAGGCTGGGTATCCCTGCGTGAAAGGAATTGACATATTTGTTGGTGAACAAGATTTATTCGCCAAGCTCTGCAGTTGTTGATAGTCCATTGCTAACAGCCTCTCTTTAATGAGGGCAAAAGTTTCAGTAAAGGTTAGCATATTGAAGGAGTCACTGTCATAGCCCAGTTCCCCGATCTTTGCTGTAACTATTGTGCCCCATTTCGAATGGTGGAGTTCACTCAAGGTTAAGTTGGGTCAATGAGTTTCTGGAGCTTCGGTAGTGAATATTTCACCAGAATTTTATAATGATTAGCCAAATAGTGGCCCCTATAGAATATTGGCCAGATTCTAAACATAAGACTGTGTATGGGACGCAGTTTGGCACGCCAAATAATTTGTGCAAGAATTTGGAGTGGAATGATTTGATAATGCTGTTATTCGGAATTAGCCAAATAGGAGCTCCATAGAGTAGCTGGGCTCTCACCTTCGCTTGGAAGACTTGCAGAGCTGGGGGGATATATTGGTTACCCCTGGAGTAATAGAACCTCTTAATGGCGCCAACACTTGATTGAGCCCGGGCCAGTGCATACTTTAGATGAGTGGACCATGACAGGTTGTTGTTGAACCAGAGTCCTAAATACTTGAAAGTTGTTACTTGCTCGATATAATGGCCCTTTATCTTCCAGGTTTGCTTTTTGTTACTTTTCCCAAAGACCAGAATCTTAGTTTTATCATAGTTCACCTGCAAGTCATTTGTCTCGCAGAAGTTGATGAATTTATGCAGGAGTCTTGTTAAACCCACACGAGTGAGGGACAGTAGGGCTGCATCATCTGCAAATAGCAGAAGAGGGACATGCTTTGGGCCGATCTTAGGGCTATGCCCGTCCACCCGGGCCAGCATAGGGGGGTCATGGCAAGTGGGGAAACGCCCAGAGAGAGAGAGAGAGAGAGAGAGAGAGAGAGAGAGAGAGAGAGAGAGAGAGAGAGAGCATTCTGTACAGAAGACTGAGTGAGAGTCAGTCTGGGCTATACTGAGAGTGAGGAAATAGAAATGGAGTCAAATCCTGAGATGATCTCAGAGACGTCAAGGTGCGAGAAAGCAGCTTGAGGTAAAGTGAAAGTCACCTCAGCAGAAGGTGTTTTCTCATTTTGTTTTATTCATAGTATTCTTTTGTGAAATGCTTAATGCAAAGAAGATATACAAATAAAATCTTATTTTGTTAAATGTAACCTGGAATCCAGTGGTGGGATCCAAAAATTTTAGTAACAGGTTCCCATGGTGGTGGGATTCAAACTGTGGCGTAGCGCCAATGGGGCTGGGTGGGGCACGACGGGGGTGTGGCTGGGCATTCTGGGGGCGGGGCATTCCTGGGGGGGCTGTGGCAAGGACGCAGCCGCTACACCGGTCCTTGGGTGGGAAACGAATGCACATAGGCGCAGGCTGCCATGCATGCCGGTGCACTTCCTGCTAGACTGCTTCAAGTTCTGCGCGCCTACTGCTGAGAGGAGGGGCATAACTAAGGCAAAAATCCTGTGGCAAAATCACCAATTAGTAACCACCTCTCGGCACACACAAATAATTAGTAACCTACTCTCGGGAACCTGTGAGAACCTGCTGGATCCCACCTCTGCTGGAATCCCACACTAAAAATTTCCTCAGGATCACATAGCGTCTCAGAACTGCTATAAGCTGAGACACACTATTTCAGAAGAAAGTATGAAGGGCGGGAGAAAGAAACGAATAAATAGATATTATTTTGAACCTATTATATTTATTTGTAAAGAAATAAGAGTGACTATCACAATTATCAGTAGCGAGTATTAAGTTGGGATTTTAAGTGTGTGGTTAAAGAGCAAGTGGTATTCATTTTTTTACTGTTAAAGCTCAAGGTAGACGGAATCGGGAGTCCTTATATGAAATGTACTTTTTAAAAAATGTGTGAGCTTTTTCTGTGCTTTGCTTTTTGTAAGTGTTCTAAGTACAGATAAAATGTGCAGGAAAAAAGCGCTTCAGTTTGCAGAATAAAGAAGGCGAATTGTCCAATCCGGGGGGGGGGGGGGCTGTTCAGATGTGCTGCAGATTCACTCCAGTGTCTTTGTCTCCTCTGCTGGAATAAGCAACACCCCCGCCAGCAGAGAGGGTAAGGACAATTCCTCATTACAGCTCCGTGGCAGCAAAACCCTGAAGTGGGTGCCACTATGGAGCTACACTGGTGTGCTATCAGATGCCAGCATGGGGGTGGGGGTGGGGTATTCCCAGGGGTGGATCTGACTTCAGTTGGCTACCCCTCAGGCTTTGGTGCTTTGGTAATGCCACGGCCTGGGGCACAACTCTGGCCCTTTCCTTACTTACCTTAAGCCCTGCGCTACTCTCCTCAAGTAGCGTGGGGTCCAGCTGCACTCCCCACTTCAGGGGCGGTGGGAACGCAGCCGCCCCAACGCTGCCTCTCTCGCACCCCCTCAGCGCGTGTAATTCCTGGCGCCTTTTGAAATGGCACCTTTTGATGACCCTGCACAGAACGCGGGGTCGTGGGGAAACCAAGGCGCGAGCCAGGAATTGCGTGCGCTGGGAATTGTGCGCAGCAACCCTCAGACAAAGGTAAGTGCGGAAAGGGCCTCTGTTTCAGGCAATGTTGGGCTTTGCAGGTGGGCTGGTGAATTTTTATTTTTTCTTGCTTCCCTGTGCTGCGTAGAACCCATCTGAAGGTGGGCCACCTCAGGCTTTGGACGGGACTGAAAATCCCCCTGTTCTTGTTTCAGCAATGAAGAATCTTCGTGGGATTTTCATGCACTTTTTAGTGTATCTTGTTTTACCGCGGCACCAACATTGCTAAATTTCCTTGCAGGTTTAATGTGAATTAGGTGATGCTAAAATCACATAAGAATCACATCAACAAACCTTCGTATCTATTATAAATCAGTCACTACCAAGAACTACTTCCTTTGGCTGCTCAAAGAGGCAGTTCTGCATCTGTTACTTCAAAAATCATCTCTACAGAAAAATGTTGGGGCCTGAAGCCTACTGTTTTTTTTCAGTTGAGGAACACTGCACATTTCTCTTACCTGACTCAGATTATGGTGCCACTCAATTTTATCCGGCTGCACAGTGAGCTGTTTCCCTGCAGGTGCGTGAGGATCCAACTTTCCAACTTTCACACGGGCATAGGAATTATTAGGAAAAGTGACCACATTTGTAATATCCAACTCAGCTTCCAATTCTCCACAATCATTGAATGCAATTTCATCTCCAGCACTGTTGTTGAATGATATTCTATGAAGGAATGGGTATAGCTAGGCAGAGAGAGAGAGAGGATGAAAGCCACTGTAAAATTATCAAAGATATTGAAACTGCTTTCTGGAAGAGGCTTGGAGCCTTTAATCTAGAAGAAAACCACTTGAAAGGCTGTAGTTATTCAATTATGGCAGTGGACATCATGTTTTTTCAGATTTGAGATGGAAATATTCAGGACATTGGAAATCATGGGGAATTCCCCCACCATACCTGAATCCCCATTCAAGTTTGGCGATTTGCTTTTGAAGTCATGGTTACACTGCAACCTAACTGTTGGACTTTACACCAGTCTATGGTGCCCACAGTATAAGAAGGGACCTCCATCAGTGACGAGAGATTACCTGCCAGGGCTCCACATCCAGTCTGCCCCTGTTCTCTTTTGTTCTGTAGCTGGCTGTGGAGGAGTACATGGTGTGCAAGGAATGAGCTAGAGCGTATACGGCATTGTAGATACTGTAGCTGTGACCAGTCATGCTCATTTCAAAAAATGTCGCCGGCATAGTTTCCAGACTTTCCTCCCCAGTGCATGTTTCATTGAGCTTTGTGGGACCCACAGAATTTGAAAAGGAACAATCGAACATTTGTTCCCAAACACCCTTGATGAAGCCATCCCGTTTGGCCCAGAAAGGCGTTACAGTCTGGAGGAATTTGTGAAAACCCGTTAGCTCATTTGTGTGGATGGTGAAGCCCAAAGCACCATGAAGCATCTGTACATTGAAAAACTTCAGGAATACAATTAATGCCAGGTCAACCTGGACTGTTGTAACCCACACTTTCCCTGCAGAAATTCTCTGCACATATTTCGCTTCCATCAGAAAAGTCAATGTTTTCGTTGCCCATAGAATGCCTGCCAGAGACAAAACAGTTGAAATATCCCCGTGTACAACAACTACATTGGTTTTTCTCTCCAGGAAATCTGGATTGTTACTAAAAAAGTAAAAAATTGCTCCATGATAATAATCAAAATGCAGATTTTTTTTCATTCTTTCCATGAAGGATACACAAATTCCATTCCTGGAAAGCATCGGCTCCAATGCCTGCAAGAAACGTTCTCCATCATCGCCTTCGGAACTAATAAGCCCAACCCATTTCCACCGGAAATGCAGAAGTAACTTGACAATTCCCACATATTGAAGTGCTTCACTGGAGACCATGCGGTAGTAGGAGAAAAAACGGGTTTCATCACTCGTTGCTGATGCAAAAGAACCATACGAAATCTACAGCAAAATTAAGAGAGTGATAAGAAGAAATGTTCAGTTACTTCTCTCAAGCAGCAAATATTTGAAAACATACACTTTACATTCTTGTTTGCATTTTATACTGATTTTCTCCCTAAAACGATGAATTCAAAATCATGAATACAGTTATACTTTCTCAAACATTTAGGCTGATTCCGCATGGGCCAAAAACAGCGGTGTGAAAATGGTGTGAAAACGGCATAAACCCTTTTACACCCTTTTAAACCCTTTTACACCATTTTCACACTGCTGTTTTTGGCCCATGCGGAATCAGTCTTAGGCCCCTTCCGCACACGCAGAACAATGCATTTTCAAACTACTTTAACAACTGTTTGCAAGTGGATTTTGCTATTCCGCACAGCTTCAAAGAGCATTGAAAGCAGTTTGAAAGTGAATTATTCTGCATGTGCGGAAGGAGTCTCTGTTAAAGTCCAATTAGTATAACCCTTCTGCTTGTAGAAAATAGATTTGAAAATAGAGGACAGTCCATTTTTTAACATTACTGCCATGCTTCAATTCTACTACTGCTATTGATCTTCTTGTGGGGGACACTGCTTAAGTACCTAAATCTAATGAACATTGTGGCCGTAACATTGGAAAATACAATTGCCATCTTGTTAGAAATTGGTTTTAACGTTTATATTTCTATACTCTTTTTAGTTTATTGTATTGTTTTATTGTGGCATATATGTAAGCCAGCTCGAGTCCCTTTGGGAGATTGGTAGGATAGAAATGTAATATATAAACAAACAAACAAATAGGGATTGATTTAATATGTGGAGAATTATAACCTTCCACAACTATGTGGGAGAATTTGGCATACTGTGTAGATGCAAAAGCAACTTGAAGGAAGGAGGAAATGAAATTCCACAACTGCAGCACAAGGAAGTTATACAACCACTGATACTGTCCACTGATACTAAGTATCAGCTGTTAAGCTCAGGATGTGATGAGCTGTTGGCATCCAAGGGATAAATTATGAGCACTCACAGTTGCTGAATACAGTATGTTTACCGGTACCAGCCAATATCTTGTTGTAAAGTTCTCCTTGCCAAAAGCACTACTTTTCAGGTTGCTATATTTTTTTTTCTTCCTCTATGTGTAATTGTGCAATTCATAAAGGGCACACTGGTTACGTTGAAATGACTAACAAATAAGATTGCCTTTCACCACTTAGAAGAAGAAGAAGAAGAAGAGTTTGGATTTATGCTCAGGTTTTTTATTGTTATGATTATTGTTATGCCAAATAAAGGCTTATTATTATTATTATTATTATTATTATATCCCCTTTTTCTCTCCTTGTAGGAGACTCAAAGGAGCTTACAATCTCCTTGTCCTTCCCCCCTCACAACAAACACCCTGTGAGGTAGGTGGGGCTGAGAGAGCTCCAAGAAGCTGTGACTAGCCCAAGGTTACCCAGCTGGCATGTGTGGGAGTGCACAGGCTAATCTGAATTCCCCAGATAAGCCTCCACAGCTTAGGCAGCAGAGCTGGGAATCAAACCCGGTTCCTCGAGATTAGATACACGAGCTCTTAACCTCCTTCGCCACTTAATCACAGATCTATTCAAGGTATCCACAAATAAACATATCTGTCATTGCCTCGATCATGATACTTCTGCTTTCTAAAACTTAAATTTTACTACTAAAAAGAGGGGGGAAAGCAACTAATGTTTGAAGCATGAGGGAAACTGATGGTCTTCCATCATCGTACTCACCTGTGGAATCTTGTAAAGTCTTAAGATGTCTGCCATGCGTGAAGAGGAATCAGCATCAAGTCCTCCAATTACTCCTATTACATTTTTTGGGATTCCACATTTATAGTTGGGTATGTAGCGATGCGACTTGAAGAGCAGGTCCAGAGTTCTATGATAAGTCACCTTTGCATCATTATAGTTGTCATGAATGTGGAATCCAAGAGTGTCATTGGGCAAGATCTTGGGATTCTTATTGATCTCATTGACAGCAAATACCATGGCCAGGAGGTGTTGGTAGAACTTGGGTACAAACCTGAAAGGAAAACAGTTTAGTTCACATGAGAATTCTGCATTACAGTGGCTTTAAAAAAAATCAAAGTACAGTTAAGAAGTACATAAGAAGATCTCTGCTGGTCCAAACTACAGGTACGAGTGTAACCCCCATGCTCAGAATGGGTTGACCCAGAAAGGGGTGGAGACCCAAAGCAGGAGGAGGCTGCAGAGCTCATGTAGTTTGGAGGAGACAAGGCTACCAGACTCGGACCTTGATTTGTATAAGTCCTTAACACCTTGTTAAGATAACTTCAGTGTTGTTGGGAACTAGTGGGAAGGTAGTTGTTTATTTTTGCTATGTTGTAAATGTTGGAGTTTGTTGTTTCAGGGTTTCTTTTTGTGTTTGTAATGGGTGAGAGTTCTCCTGGAAACCTTCATCATGTTGAATCCTGTTCACCAAGCCCTTGGAGTCTTCAGGAGCCAACCCACTTGCAAAGAAGAATTGGACTTGGCAGAATCAGTAGACTTTAAATATAAGGACTTGAAAATGCAACCTGGACCTTGAAATGTGATGTTAAATGTTGATGTTATATGTTAAGAAAGTAAATATTTTTGTTTTTAAAATTTGTTGTTGCAAACTCATTCCAAGTGCTGCCCCACAGAACCCACAGATAGAGGTTACACGAGAGTCCTGGGAAGCCCACAAGAAGGGTGTGGAAGTAAGAGCTTTCTACATGGCAATGTGTATTCAAACCTTTGCTAACACTAGCCATGGTGTAGTGCAGTGAAACAGTTGAGCAGATGGGATCTAATTTGGAGAACCAGGTTTTATTCCCCTCTCCTGTAGATTCGCTGGTGAATTGGATTTGGATTTGGTTCCCTGCTTCTACACAAGATGCCTGCTGGGTGACCTTGGGCTAATCTGTAGTGGGGAGAGGAAGGGAAAGGAGTTTGTAAGCACCATTGAGTCTCCTTACAGGAATGATAGAAGGGGTATAAATCCAACATTCAGGAGCAGCAGTGGCATAGGAGGTTAAGAGCTCGTGTATCTAGTCTGGAGGAACCGGGTTTGATTCCCAGCTCTGCCGCCTGAGCTGTGGAGGCTTCTTGGAGCTCTCTCAGCCCCACCTACCTCACAAAGTGTTTGTTGTGAGGGGGGAAGGGCAAGGAGATTGTAAGCCCCTTTGAGTCTCCTGCAGGAGAGAAAGGGGGGATATAAATCCAAACTCCTCCTCCTCCTCCTCCTCCTCCTCCTCCTCCTCCTTCTTCTTCTTCTTCTTCTTCTTCTTCTTCTTCTTCTTCTTCTTCTTCTTCTCCTCCTCCTCCTCCTCCTCCTCCTCCTCCTCCTCCTCCTCCTCCTCCTCCTCCTCTACCTTCCTTTCCCCATTCTTGTGAAATGGTGCAATTTTTTCAACAAAATAATCAAACCTCATAGTCGTTACCATATCAAGTGTAATCAAGGATTCTGGATCAAGAATGCTTTTTAGGCTTCTTGCACTGTTGCTTATTCAACTCCATTGATAGCCATGCATATAGCTACATCTATGTATGTATGATATTACCTCCCCCCAAATTAAAAGAAACTGCTATCGTTAAATTTTAACATAGCATCGGGGTGGGTGATTACGTACCTTGGAATATCAAGAAGAAGATAAAAAGTTTGGATTTATGCTCTGCTGTTCCCAACCACTTTCTAAAAATCTAGCCTAGCCATGGCCAGGAAGTGAAAGGCAACCTTGCCATGTGCCCTGTGCAAGTGGCTTATGCAAGTCCATAGGCTGTGCCACAGGTTTTGCTGGCATAAGTGTGCACTGGCAAACAGTGGTGTAACTCCCATTGGGCAAAGTGGGCAGATGCCCAGGGTGCCATCTTGTGTTGGGCGCCAAAAATGCAGGTTCGTTTGTGGGTTTTTTCTATTTTCAGTGTTTTTTCTGTTTTTGGCCTGAAAGGGGTGCAGTTTTTAGGCTAGCAGCACCAAAATTTCAGAGATGTTTCAGGAGAATCTCCTGATGCTATCGCACAGGTTTGGTGAGGTTTGGTTTAGGGAGCCCAAAGTTATTGACTCCCAAAAGGGGTGCCTCATCCCCCATTGTTTCCAATGGGAGCGAATAGGAGATGGGGGCTACACCTTTGAGGGTCCAGAACTTTGGACCCCCTGAACCAAACTGCACCAAACTTGGGGGGGGGGGGTGACATCAGGACAGTCTCCAGATAATACCCTGAAATTTTGGTATGATACATCCAAATATGCACCCCCTTCAGGAACATCCCAGAAATTTGCCCAAGAATCTTTGTTCTGCATTGAGTTTTCTGTATTGCTGCCAATGGGGGATGCAGTCAGGGGGAGGGGACATTTCTGAAGGCACAGTCTCAAAGTTTTCAGTGTGTCACCAGGAGACTTCCCTTATAATACCCCCCAGGTTTGGTGCATTTTGGTTCAGGGGGGCCAAAGTTATGGACCCTCAAAGGGGGTGCCCCATCCCTCATTCTAAGGAGATGGGTGCTACCCTTTTGAGGGTCCATAACTTTGCCCCCCCAAACAAAAATGCACCAAACACTGATACACTGAAATTTTGGTGCTGATATGTCTAAAATGAACCCCTGCAGGCACCAATGACCTGGTGCAAAAAAAATTTTTGGGTCGTGGTGGGGTGGCCGCCAATGCGGGGGTGGTATCCGACTCAGGTTTTGCTCAGGGCTCCAGTTTGCCTCGTTACGCCCCTGCTGGCAAATGGGGCTTTCCTAACCTGAAAGGACTTGGTATGTTAACTAAAGCTGGCTCTGCCCCTTGGGAACACCTCTTCAGTGCCAGCATGGGCTTTTGTGCCAGAGGAATGTTGGCTCCGTGGCTGCAATGGCACCCGGCCATCGCACTCCTGTGAAGCTCCCTGTTTCCCCATCAATACCTCTGCGCCAGCATAAATGCCACTTATGCCCATGCAGGCATCACACTGCCTCCTCAGCAGCTTCACCCTCTCCTTTGGATTGCACTGTAAATAACTTATGAAAGCAAACACCATCCTGCACTTTGCAAAGTGGGAACTCTCAGCACATATTTCCAGTCATCTAGAGGGTATAAATGTCTCAGAAAAGGTTAAGCAGGCCTCTTGACCCTGTATGCTCAGTTCCGCACCTTCCATGATTTCACAATGGTCACTTTCAATTCCTGTAGATACGTTTGTGTGTGTGTGTGTGCTGTCAAAATCATGGCTGATATATGGGGACATAAGAACATAAGAACATAAGAACAAGCCAGCTGGATCAGACCAGAGTCCATCTAGTCCAGCTCTCTGCTACTCGCAGTGGCCCACCAGGTGCCTTTGGGAGCTCACATGCAGGAGGTGAAAGCAATGGCCTTCTGCGGCTGTTGCTCCCGGTCACCTGGTCTGTTAAGGCATTTGCAATCTCAGATCAAAGAGGATCAAGATTGGTAGCCAGAGATCGACTTCTCCTCCATAAATCTGTCCAAGCCCCTTTTAAAGCTATCCAGGTTAGTGGCCATCACCACCTCCTGTGGCAGCGTATTCCAAACACCAATCTGGACCTCATTGGATTTTCAAGGAAGGAACAAAGCAAATTGATGGTGGTTTGCCCGGGCCTACCTTCTCTTGGACTTCTGGAAGAACTGTGACTGGTCTAAGGTCACCCAGCAGGGTCCATGTGGAGAAGTGAGGAATCAAACCGGGTTCTCCAGGTTATAGCCTGCTACTTTTAACTACCACACCACTCTAGCTCTCTGGATTTTATATCCCCCATTTTCGGCTAAAAGGAAACTGCTGTCACAAATCATTAACATGAAAGTGTTGGGGGAGGAGAAATGATTACTTACACTGGAAATTCAATAGACTGCTGAGAAGGGTTTTTCTTGAAAGAAGATTCAGGGTTAATGACAGCAATGTATGTTGTCATCCCGCCAAGCAGGATTTGATCCGGCTGGTACCACTCATGTTGAATTGGGAGGGGATTCACCCGTGCACAATTCAAAGTCTGGCCTTCCTGCCCCATTTGAAAGAACAGCAGAAAGAACAGCAGAGACTCCACCCTAATGATAGTAAAGCTTCGCTCAAGGTGCTGATTCTCTTTTTTTTCCCCTCTGCATTGTCTCCAGGAGTTACACAGGCTTGCTTGAATTATAGACTGCCTTGTCAACTGTTAAACATCTTTCAGGCTGAACGGGGTTCAAAAAGCATGTCTTCAGTCTTTCATTCTAGTTATGACTAATTGTAATGAAGTATTTCAGATTGTTGTTGGTTGAATTTTTATGGAACACCTTTTGGTGTTCAAGCTCAGACTGGGTAAACTAATTATAGTGATTTTGATAATTTCAGGGAAGACAACCACTTCTGAAAGTTTATTTGAACTTTGAATCCTTCGTGGCAGAACTTTTGCAGCAAACCTGTTTGTTAGAACTCACCACAATTTCTCCATACTAAGCTTTTTTTTAATTAATTTGTTTCTCTCTCCCTCCTCTTTATTAAGAAAATAAGAACATACCAAGATCCTGACTGGATCGGATCAATGGTTCATCTAGTCTATCATTCTGCCCCATAGTAGCCAACCAGTTCCTCTGGAGGGCTAAGATTACAACAAGGCCTCTTCCTCATATTGCCCTGTTGCACCGATAATCAGTTTATAGCCCCTGCATTTGCACTGCTCTGTCAAGGTCCCTGTAAAGGCTTGAGAATCCCCTACATGTGGCCAGCAGGGGTGGGAGGGACTTACTGCCAGGAGGGGAGGGCTAGCCCTGAATTTAACCTATTATTATTGGTTGATTTCACAGCTGCCAGTTCTTTAGCTGGTTGTCGGCCTTTCATTACAACTTGAGCCTCACTCAGAGGTCTAGGAAGTTGTAATGTTTCGGCATAGTATTTGTGCGGATCCCAGTGAGGCTGCCTTCTGAATCTGACAGATGTTAATTTTGTTGATTTGAAGATGGTTCAAGTGCTGCCCTAGTGTTTTCGGGGTGGTGCCCAGCGTGCTGATTACCACTGGGATGACCTCAGCTGGTTTGGGCCATAAACGCTGAAGCTCGATTTTCAAATCGTGGTATCTAGTGACCTTCTCATGTTCTTTTTCAGTGACCCTGCTGTCACCGGGTACTGCTATGTCGATGATGGTCACTTTCTTGTCCTCGATCACGGTGATGTCTGGTGTATTGGGTTTCAACACTTTGTCCATTTGGATTCAAAAGTCCCGCAAGATCTTGACCTTCTCATTTTCCATTACTTTCTCTGGACAATGTTCCTACCAGTTTTTAGCTGATCTTATGTTGTAATTCTTGCATACATTCCAGTGTATCTACTAATATAAATAAAAGGGCTACGGCTTCGGAAGAAACTTCCCCCAGTAGGCCAAAAGGTCAGAGCCACGGCAGGCACCATTTGTCACAGCACTCTAGTTCGAGCTGTCCTCTTCAGGTGCACTTCCTCTTCAGGTGAGTCGTCTAACGAAGGATGCGCTCAGGCAAATGGTAACTTTTGGTGGGTTGTGGAGGGGCTCTCCCGGATTGGATCATGTGTAGGCGAGTGCTGGCAGAAGGGGGTTTATCGTCTCCTGGGCTGGCGGTCGTGGGATCTTGGGATCCCTCCCGGTTCACATCTCCCCAAGAAAATCAGGGAGAGGGATTTGGATGGGTATTTTACAGATGTTTTTCGTTGTGTGAAGGCTGAAAGTGATCCAGGTATGACTGGTTCAAACAAAGAGAAAAACAGCACACAAAAGAGGGTGCGGACCGCTCTTTTGATAATTGGCTCCAAGGTTTTGGCCTTGACCTCTGCGGCTTACCCAGCCTGGGCGTGGCACTTAATGGCTCACAGGAATCACGTGCTTTGAGCCAGGGCTTTGGTGGGCGAATCTGCCGCCATTTCCTATGATGAGGAAGTGCAGCACAGCGCCTCACACAGGAGCAGTTTTCACTGGGACCTTATTCATGATCAGTCCTGGATGGTCACAGTGCATGCGATAGGCTCCTGCAGAAGTGAGGGGGTCTCTCTTGTCCTTTGCTGAGCGTAGCATCTGCTGTATTTTCCTGGTAGGTTTGAAGATGGTTTGAAGGTTATGTTTCTCACACTCTTCTCCTCTCCACAGATGATCCCAAGCTGCAAGCCCACCAAGAAACAAAGGTTAAGAATCTGGGGGCAACTGTGCTCCAACTTCAGCATATGAGAGAGAGAGAGAGAGAGAGAGAGAGAGAGAGAGAGAGAGAGAGAGCAGACAAGCACCAGGATAGGTGGGAAAGAGCAAGCCAGAGTGAGAGAGCAAGCAAGAGCATTTGTGTGTGAGAAAGCATGAGAACAAGAGAAGCCGATAGAATGAGCCATAGACAGCAGCAAGCACTGCTGGCTCCACTGTACCTCTTGAGTGGATATTTATGGGGTAGAGGTGCTCTGGATTGCACAATTCTCCACAATATATTTCTCAAAAATCAGACAGCATGAGCAAGCATAAGGAGATCTACTCAGAAATAGATCCTGCTAGATACAGTGAGATGTGTTTTAAGGAAAGTGTTCTTTGGGTGGCAGCCATGAGCTCTTTCCTATTTCACCATATACATTTTCTGGCCATGTCTAGGTTTCTGTTCTGACTGTGGAGGCTGCCCTTCACTCTGGACTGCTCCAGTGTCAGGACACAACTGGTTCTTCCGGTCCCTGGAGTTCTGGCGCCAGGATTGGGCCCTATGTTGTCACCCAACAGGCGGCTCATCTCTCTGTTGGTGGGCTGAGGTTGCCAGGAGCTCTACCAACCACCGAGGCACCGATGTCTGCTGCTAAATCTGGTGGCATCTCCAGAAATTGTAGATTTACATGGACCATTTCAAAGTAAAGTTATTTTATTTTAGTCAATAAGGAGAGATACAGCATGAATTCTCTGTAATAAGCTTGGAGTTGCATATGCAAAAAAAATTCCTTCTCATTTATACCATGGAACACAAGAAAAACAATTAGTCTAGTTACAGAACATATAAATGCAGATTTGCTTTTATACGGATGAATTGACTTTCTCAAATGGTTCAGTAGAAACAGAACTAACAATAGAGCTGCTGGACTATCTATTACTTTCTTCTTCCCAACTGCCCTCTATTGTTCAACTCAGGCCTCAGTAGGATGATATAGCATTTTGGCTGAAAGATGCAGCCCAGTAACCCAGCACTGGAGGCCAAGATGGAGAAAATCTCAACAGCCACTGTGTCTTTTCCTCTTGTGCTCAGATAAGCTGGAACAAATGAGAGCCAAACGCTGCAGAAGATCAACATGCTGAAGGTGATGAACTTGGCTTCATTAAAGCTGTCTGGTAATTTCCTGGCTAGGAAAGCTACGATGAAAGTGATGGTGGCAAGGAAGCCCATGTAGCTCAAGACACAGCAAAACATGGTTAAGGATCCCTCGTTGCATTCCAGTATGATTTCTTCAGTTAATGAGTGCATGTCCAGATCTGGGAAAGGAGGGGAGCTCCACATCCAAATAGCACAAATGCCCACTTGAACAAGGGAGCAGGACAAGACCACAGAATGTGCCAATCTTTTCCCCGCCCACTTTTGGAACATGTTTCCTGGTTTTGAGGCCATGAAAGCCATCACCACAGTCACCGTTTTGGACAGCACAGAAGATACAGCCACTGAGAAGATGATGCCAAAAGCTGTTTGTCGGAGGAGGCAGGTCACCTGGTGAGGCTGTCCGATGAAGAGCAGTGGGCAGAGAAAGCACAGAAGGAGAGACACCAGGAGAACGTAGGAGAGGCTTCTGTTGTTGGCTTTGACGATGGGAGTGTCCTGGTGCTTAATGAAGATTCCAAGCACCAGAGCTGTCAGCACTGAAAAAGAAAGACCCAAGAAGACGAAAACAATCCCTAAAGGTTCTTCAAAAGAGAGGAAATGTGGGGTCTTGGGGATGCATTGATTTTTATTGCTGTTTGGATAGTGATCTTCTGGGCAAGCAACACAGTCCTCCGTGTCTGGAAAAGGTAGAGAAGCTCAGTTAAAGCTTCTAAGTGGGGGTAGAAAGCATACTTAGAAGATTACATTTCAGTACTTAGAACCCTCAGTACTTAGAACCCACAAAATAGTGTAACCTGAGATAAGTAAATATGATAATCTAAGGGGTGAACATGTTTTCTCCTACATGGATATTTTATACTTTACAGTTGTTAACGGAAATGGTGGGAGTGTCTCCATTTTAGAGTAGGGAATTAGCGAGAGCAGATTTAGCAAAAGGTCGGGCAAGCTTGAGATCTTTGTTGCGCATGTATAGCAAGATCAGCTTTTGCATGAAATTCCACAGGAGAGCAAATAAAGTAAACTATTTTATTTAGGGATAATGGGTGTACACAAGCACACAATAATCAAACCAGCATAACATACAACACAGTCCTAGGATATAAGCAGTGTTGATGGGATTAGGTTGGGAACAGCAGAGGAATTGGGGGAATTCTTAGGAGCAGCAGTGGTGTAGAAGGTTAAGAGCTTGTGTATCTAATCTGGAGGAACCGGGTTTGATTCCCAGCTCTGCCGCCTGAGCTGTGGAGGCTTATCTGGGGAATACAAATTAGCCTGTACACTTTGTTAGTGAGAGGTTAGTCATTGTTGGGAGGATAGGTTGGGAATAGTGGAGGAATGGGGGGAGGGGATTTTTAAGGTGATACTGTACCAGACCGTTAAGTGGCTTTCAGTCTGTGAAGCAGAGTCCAACGACCTGCACAGGACCAAGCTGGTACAAAGCAGGTAGCATGCAGCAGCAATTGTATCCCAGGCTTAGGAGTACTGGGGACTGGGTGCTGGGAGAGGGGGCTTCTTCCAGGGAAAAAGGGACCCTCAGTGTTTTGCAGAGTGGCCCTAAATCTCCAAGGACAAAGAGGAGTCCTACATTTCTGAAAAAGACAGGAGGCTAACATCAATGTTGACATGTTGGATCATTAATCTAATGGGTTGAGGTATTAGCTTGATAGGCCAATCTTGGGAGTGCCTGAAAGGAGGTAACCAGCTGACTGAATTACAGCTATAGAACAACGACAATGCAATTGAGGCAGTCATTAGTGGGAGGTCAGTCAGAAAAAGAAGTTCTCAGGTGAATACTCTTGGGGCAAAAACATTAAGAAGTCATTTGTTTTTACAGGATGTACGGTGCCAAGCTGGAGATGGGAACACTCTCCGAGGGCAAGGCATTGTATTCACTTAATCCCTTCAGGAAAGTTGTGAGAAAGGGATTATGCATGACTGATTTGGCGGAGGCAAATTCAAACAAGCTTTTAGTGTGTCCTTGTGGTTACAATAGCCAGTGTATAGAATGGGCTCCCCATTTTGCCACTGCACTACTAGGAACCCCAAGGATTGGCAGAATAGGTATAAGCATTACTGTGTTAAAACAGTTTCTCTCACAATGGGTCAGTCGGGCAACATGGTAACATTTGGCCCTTCTCTGAAAGACAAACATATAAAATGAATCCACTTATGACTCATAAATGGAATTATGCTGATGTTGCCCCCCCAGTCAAAAGATTATTTTCCCATAAAGAGTGAGTATTTCTGTGTCATCCATTCATGTTTTCTTTTTTCTTTAACTGATCCCCACTTTCTCTGTCCAGATAATTATTCCTTGGCATTTGTTTGCACATGCGTATCACAGACAAAGGAGCTGCCATGGTAAAATATCATTGCCAAAATTTTTGTTATTGTTTCAATGCATTCCAATCACTATTTTCTTCCCTTCAAAGTAATATGTCAATGAAACCCCAATCAGAGATAGTATTCCCTTCAAAGTCCATTAATTTCAGTTTGATTCAGAACACTCAAGTTCTTCCTGATACTGCACTCTGTATGTGAATGTCTCTATAATGTCATTGTAGAATCTATAATGCTAAGGAAAAGACTGCAAGTGAATGTACAATAAAGTGACAGAATCTTTATCTTTTACCAAATGCAAGCATTCAAATACTCCTAGGTCAGACCCCTGCAGCTATATCCACAGAATTTATATCCATTTAATTACATGGGCATTTGATATTTTTTACCCTCTTGGTTTGATATCTTGCCATCTGGACAGGAAACACAGTCATAGCAGCAAAACGCCTTCCCCTCCTCCTTTTTCCTGTTGTATCCTGGCTTACAGGGGTCATTACAGACTGACAGCGGAGGCACCTATTTTTGGACAACGGAAGAATCTAGACTTGAAAAGATACTTTAGCTATTTTAATGTACAATGGGTGTATAGATTACTGACAATAGGACTGAAGCTTTAGAAATATCTATGATCGGCAAGATATCTATCTATCTATCTATCTATCTATCTATCTATCTATCTATCTATCTATCTATCTATCTATCTATCTATCTATCTATCTATCTATCTATCTATCTATCTATCTATCTATCTATCTATCTATCAATCAATCAATCAATCAATCAATCAATCAATCAATCAATCAATCAAGGGCTCAGGGCGGTGAGCAACAAAAGTAAACAATAATTCAATCATAAAATCAACAATATTCAAACGAATCAGGAAAAAAACAATTCTCAGAATAAATATCATAACATAGGAGCATTTCTACAGCAGACAGCACAAAACTCTCCACTTCTTCATGCCCACAAGATGCCTGGGTGGAATGTGGTATACAATTTCAACCCGACTGGCCAAACGCCTGGCGGAACAGGTCCATTTTTCAGGCCCTGTGGAAACTTTGCAAGTCCCGCAGGGCCCTGGTCTCTTTAGGGAGCCCGTTCCACCAGGAAGGGGCCAGCCGGATGTCTCTCAGGCCAGGGACCTCCAATAGGTTCAAAGGGCAGAGGGACCTAGTGGGGCAATACGGGGAGATGCTTGTTTATTAAAGCATAAGAGGACCCCAGAAGACTGAACTTTCAACTTTTTACAAGATCTTTACTGGATCATTGGAAGCCATGTCCATGGTCAAAATATCAAATGCCAAATTTTATTTCATTTTCTAAAATTAGATATTTGTGACTTGAAAACCAGCATACACAATGATATATGGCCAGAAAAACTATCAAATCGAAGTAAAGATAGACTTGTATTAAGAAGAGAATTATTTGGAATTGGGTAAACCCCCCAAAAAAATTAAGAATGCCAGCATCCCCCTGAATGTTTCATGTTGAAGCTCATTTTGATGAGACTACTCCCCACAAAAATGGTGATTATTTTATACAAAGATATGATTAACAACCACAGGAAGATTCAATCTTGGCAAGAAGTTAAAGAAGGAAACAAAATACAATGAATGGCATACTTTCAAATAGCATCAAGGTTGAAGAAAAGAATAAAGGAGGAACAGTGGCGTAGTGGGTAAGAGCAGGTGTACTCTGATCTGGAGGAACCGGGTTTGATTCCCAGCTCTGCCATTTGAGTTGTGGAGGCTTATCTGGGGAATTCAGATTAGCCTGTGCACTCCCACACACACCAGCTGGGGCTAGTCACAGCTCTACGGGGCTCTCTCAGTCCCACCCACCTCACAGGGTGTTTGTTGTGAGGGGGGAAGGGCAAGGAGATTGTAAGCCCCTTTGAGTCTCCTACAGGAGAGAAAGGGGGATATAAATCCAAACTCCTCCTCCTCCTCCTCCTCCTCCTCCTCCTCCTCCTCCTCCTCCTCCTCTTCCTCCTCCTCCTCCTCCTCTTCTTCTTCTTCTTCTTCTTCTTCTTCTTCTTCTTCTTCTTCTTCTTCTTCTTCTTCTTCTTCTTCTTCTTCTTCTTCTTCTTCTTCTTCTTCTTCTTCTTCTTCTTCTTCTTCTTCTTCTTCTTCTTCTTCTTCCTCTGCTCCCCCCCCCCACCAGGGCCTCTTCAAGCCAATTTTGAACTTTTTTCAGGCTGAACTAAGTTAAGAGAGGGGGCGAAGGGGTGACAATGTGCATGAAGCAGTCTGTACACTTGGGTCCCTTCTGCACATGCAGAATAAAGCACTTTCAATCCACTTTTGTTACCCGCTGCCAAAGTAGCAATTAATGCTGCTGAACCGAAACAGTATCAACCGGGCAGCAGCGAAACCCGGCCGAGCAAGAAGGGTTTTTTTTTCTCAATGGAAATGAGGACAGTCTGAGCCTTATGGAGGGCTCTCTGACAGCGAGCGGGTGGGGTTTTTTTGCTCTTTTGGCTCTTTGCACCATCAGAAAACTTTCCTGGGAACAGCATGGTAGCGGGGCTGTGTTGCTGCACCAGGGTGCCCTGCCTTGTGAATGAGGCTGCCCGTCAGTCCACATCATTCTTAAATAACAGTTCCTTAAAAACCATGTCAGCAAATCGATCACTTGAGAGACAGGGCTGGCTCACCTTACCTGAGTCAAGTTTTTGTGCCACTCAATTGTGTCTTCATGAATGGTGAGCTCCTTGCCTGGAGGAGAGTGAGGATCCAACATCCCAATCTTGATCCGGACATAGGAGTTGTTGGGAAAAGTGACCACGTTCGTAATATCAAATCCACCTGCTAGTTCTCCATGATCATTGAGCGAAATTTCATCTCCGGCACTGTTGTTGAACGCTATCCTTTGCAGAAATGAGTGCAGCTAGGGCAAAGGGGAAAGAAAACAAAAGGTTGTTTTCAATGCAATGTTTCAAACATATTTCACAGAGGTATTTGGATCGTTCTGTCTAGAAGAGAATTGGGTTAGGTACGAAACTATATCTGGCTCTCGCTCCTTGCATGGTAGTATGATTGAGCAGCTTGTGTGGCTAAAGGGGTAGTCCTAAGTGGCTGTGATTTGTATAACCCACAAATGTTATACTTTTCAGAAGTGTTGGCTGAGCACTTTGTCAAGACTGGGTACACTAGCCAATCTGACAGATGTACTAAGCCTTGCAAGCAGGTAAGTATTTTTTTTTCTCTTTGATCATGTTCATGAGTTTCAAAGCATCATCTACCAACTCTGGATTCAATCTGTGGCAAGTTCATATCAAAAGGTTCAGAGTTTGTGCTCATGGTCAATTTTTGTACATGGTTTGGGTATCAGCAGTGGTGGGATCCAAAAATTTTAGTAACAGGTTCCCTCGCCAGCCCCCCCTCAGCAAAGGGGGCAGAGGCGTACCTAGGCAAACCTGAGCCCTGGGCAAAACCTGATGGCCCCCCCCATGGGCAGCCACCCCACCATGACCCCCCCAATTTTTTTTTGCACCAGGTCATTTCTAAATCATCATCCCATTATAGAAAATGCCACAACTCAGAAATCTGAACACAGCAATGGTGAAACACACGGGTTCTTTGATAGAGACTGGTGAGATAAAAGGTACGAAAGGCTGAGAATCAATGAATTGCAGTACCTGAAAGGGATTAACCCAGTTCAGGGAGTTACATTATTAGTCACAATTGCTACATGGAACCTTCACATTCAAAGGCAGGATGCCTCTCGGGGAGGCGAGGGCGTGGAGATGGAAACGTGGACCCAATTAGTAACCCCCTCTCAGCACACACAAATAATTAGTAACCCACTCTCGGGAACTGGTGAGAACCTGCTGGATCCCACCTCTGGGTATCAGCCTTTAATGTGTAAGTGCAGAGCTGATTTGTTTCAGGTATAAAGATTGGCCATGCTGACAATTGGCCATGCTGTGACAGGGGCTGATGGGAATTGTAGTTCATGAACATCTGGAGAGCCGCAGGTTGCAGACCCCTGGGCTAGGAAGAACCGTGGGTGGACCCAACCAGCTGGCCACTTGAAATTAAGGAAAGATTGCCTGTAATGCTGGGGGTTCAGCTTCAGTTCAGCTCAGACTAGTCCAGGGGTCTGCAACCTGCGGGTCTCCAGATGCTCATGGACTACAATTCCCATCAGCCCCTGCCACCATGGCCAATTGGGGGCTGATGGGAATTGTAGTCCATGAACATCTGGAGAGCCGCAGGTTGCAGACCCCTGGACTAGTCAATAGTAAACACCAATAGAAACCATATGCTTGTTCTGATGTATTTGCAGGGTGGGCATACATATTCCAATTTGAGAGTCACAGATGGGAATCTGCCAAGTCCTCGCAGTCCCCGGAGTGTGGCAGTGGTGAGGTCCATGGGGCAGAGGTGGTGATGGTTGGAGGGCAGGGAGAAATATTGCGTATGGAAATGATGGTAGCAGTGGTGAGGGGTGGCAGTTGTAGCTCCTCTCTCCACCCAAGCCATCCTGCTTAACTGAAGTGCTGATGCTTTTCCTACATTGGCGGCCCGGGAAAGTGGAAGTACCTCTGAGGAAAAGCCATTCAGTCAGGCCCCTTCCGCACACGCAAAATAATGCGTTTTCAAACCACTTTCACAACTGTTGGCAAGTGGATTTTGCTATTCCGCACAGCATCAAAGAGCACTGAAAGCAGTTTGAAAGTGCATTATTCTGCATGTGCGGAATGAGCCTCAGAAACCAACTCTGTCAGAACCCACACATGAAGAGGCTAAAGAGCAGGGGGAAGTACTGACAAAATCCCTCCAACTTTAGACCTGATGGATCTCAGGCCCTTAGTTCACCAAACTGGCCTGCAGAGCAACGCCGGCAGCATCAAAGGAGCAAACTGCAGATTAAAAGATGCAGTGATCAGTTATTGCATAGATGCTGCTTGCTGAAAAGCAGCCTCTTGTCTCTGGATTAAAGCTGAAGTCTGACTTGTCAACTACCAAAGGTGTGCAGTACAGGGTGAATGCATCTGTGTGATTTCTTCAAGGCCATGCTAATACCCATCTGACTTGTCCTCTTGCAACCCTGATCTTTGGATGGGAATCATGAGACATCCCTCCTTGAGTTGCCCCTGACTGTGTGAAAACTGTGTTATGGATGCCTGCTTCTTGATTATGAACTGGTACATCTGTTCGAGATGTTTTAGTTGCCCTTGGTGTTGCAGTTTGACAAACTGGGGCTCATTCCGCACATGCAGAATAATGCACTTTCAAACTGCTTTCAGTGCTCTTTGAAGCTGTGCGGAATGGCAAAATCCACTTGCAAACAATTGTGAAAGTGGTTTGAAAATGCATTATTTTGCGTGTGCGGAAGGGGCCTGTGTTATGGTGCAACACCTTGATGAGGAAGATCAATCTATTCTCCACACCCATTTTTTCAAGTTTAACCCATAGCTTATCTCTTGGGACAGAATCAAAGGCCCCCTTGATGTCCAGGAATGCTGCATACAATGGCCTTTTGATTTTGTTACAAGTTTTGGTTATCAGTTAATGACCATTATGTGGTCAAGGGTAGATTTACCTTTGCAGAACCCTATCTGCTCGGATCCTAGTACTCCATTTGAGACAACCCAGGTATTCAGTCCAGTTAGTAAGAATTTAGCATAAATTTTCCCCTGGTATTGATAGTAGACTAATTGGCCTGTAGTTTTCTGGAGCAAGATGGTCACCTTTTTTAAAAATAGGGACTATTATAGCCTTTGTCCAGGTCTCCGGGATTAAGCCAGTTTTATTTTTTATTTTTTTAATAATAAGCCTTTATTTGGCATAACAATAATCATAACACAATAAAAAACCTGAGATAAAAGGTATACAAATACAAAGGTTTAAGATAAAATATAAATTATTGATTGTGCATCACCTCCAGTAACAATTGTGCTACCAATTCACAAGTTTCATTGTCAGAATTGTCCAGAAGGAAAGGAAGTCTACCTGATTCTCCCATTTCACTAGGTATCCTAGAAAGAATATTGGAATATTTTGATCTGATATTAGCAGATTTAGGGCAGCAAAGCAGTTGATGTGCCAACGTTTCAATTTGTTGTTCACCACAAGAGCATACCCTTTCGCTCATTTCCAAGTTGTTAAATCTACCACGCAATAAAGCGGAGGGGAAAACATTGAAGCGAGCAAGTGGGAGGGCTCTTCTCTGCATTGGATTAGTCAAAAAATACAAATAGGGAGCCATCCTGTTTTGATATAGGGGTATTGAAAGATGTAAGGGTGAACAAGTTTTCATAGCAGCCCTAAATAAATTAATCCATTCACTTTCCAACAATTTTTGTTTTAACAAGTTGTAGGATTCTGAACTAGATAGCGGGAAAAGCGAGTCGAGAGGTATACCAAGTGATTCAAAGTTTTATTGATTGTTGTAAAAAAGGAGGCCAAAAGTGGGGCCCACCAATCTACCTTCTTTTTAAAATATCTCATGGGGTTGCAGTTTTTTAAAAAGCCGTTCCTCATTCTGAGTAGCAAATGAAACGTCTTCTGACATAATCTCAAAAATGTAGAAGTCACTTCTCATTCATTTAGGAGAAATGTGTGGCCATTTATGTTTTGTAACCATTTTATGGTTATGCATTTCTCTCTCGAAGATAGCACTCAGAAGATGAGATGGCAACTAAACCTGGGGAGATTACCTGCCAGGGCTTCACTTGCAGAGATGCTAACCCGTCCTCGTTTGCCATAACTTTTTTGCTGGGTGTTGAGGAGTGCATATTCTGCAAGGCACGTGCAAGAGCATGGACGGCATTATAGACACTGTAGCTGTGACCGGTCATGCGTAGTTCAAAGACTGTGGCTGGAACACTCTCCAATGTCTCCTCCCCAGTACATATTTTACCCGTCTCTGTTTGCATATCGGCACTTAGAAATACACAATCAAAGACACTTTCCCAGAAATATTTGATAAAACCATCTTCCTTTGCCCAGGAAGGTTTTCTAATGTTGGCAAATGTTTGAAAACCTGGAACCTTATCCGTGTGAAGTGTAAAAGAAAGAGCACCATGAAAAATTCCCATGTTCCATGATTTTTGGAAATCTATGAGGGAGAAATCTATCTGGGCAGTTATAATCCACACTTTCCATGAAGAACTTTGCTCCAGATATTCAGAGCCTCCAGATAGAGATGTTAGCCATATACCTGTTGCCACCCATACGATGGTAGATGTTTCTCCATACACAACAATAACTTTGACTTGGGTGTCCAATAAAAATGAACTATTACTGTAAAAAGTGGGGATCAGTTCAGCCACTGTATTTGCCTGATTCTTCACTGGAGCCCTTTTTGTGAAGGCTGAACAGATCCCATTCTCAGACAGCATCTGCTCCATTGTCCGCAAGAAATGTTCTCCAGCTTGGTTATCCATAGCAATGAGGCCAACCCATTTCCATGAGAAATGCAGAAGCAGCTGTACAATTCCCACATACTGCAGGGTTTCACTGGGGACCATACGGTAAAATGGAGGGGAATGTGTTTCTTCATGGCTTGGGGCCTCAAATGATCCATAGGAAACCTGAGAGAAACACATTTTGAAGAAGAGAAAGTACTTGAGAACCTCTTTGTTTTGGATTTTC
This sequence comes from Sphaerodactylus townsendi, assembly GCF_021028975.2. Classification (NCBI taxonomy): domain Eukaryota; kingdom Metazoa; phylum Chordata; class Lepidosauria; order Squamata; family Sphaerodactylidae; genus Sphaerodactylus; species Sphaerodactylus townsendi. Next base: position 113,066,012 of record NC_059431.1, on the reverse strand, counting down.
TTGTCCTTTTCCCATAAATGTTAATCTCATAATCTTTCAGAGTACTAAGCAACGGGACGTCAGAACTGGGGCCACCCTGGTTTCCATTCAAACCATCCCTGACTGAATCCCCAATATTTCCAGTTAACAGAGGATCAGGGAGTGGATGATTGAGCAAATCTTTGGCTAAGGCCCCACTGAGCAGAGAATAAGCCATTGGTAACAACCTTGGTCCTGGGGAAAAATTTATTTATTTATTTATTTATTTATTTATTTATTGATTGATTGATTGATTGATTGATTGATTGATTGATTGATTGATTGATTGATTGATTGATTGATTGATTGATTGATTGATTGATTGATTGATTGATTGATTGATTGTTGAGATTTGTAGACCGCCCCATCCCCAAGGGGCTCTGGGCGGTGCACAACAACATCAGCATATATACAGTTTATAACAAAATAAACAATTATTACATGTACTAAAATCCATTAAAACCATTAAAACAGCGGTCAATACAGTAACAACAGGCGTCCCATAATCCAATTTATTAAACAGCCTCCCCAAAAAGGAGGGAACGGCCAGACTCCTCCTTAGGAGGGTAGCATAGATGTAAACAAAAAGAATGGTAAGTAAATGAGTAAATCCATGAGGAATGCCAAATTCAGTCAGTGCAAAGCAGCTGTGCCCCCCATACGAACAGCTCCCTAGGGACAGCATTTTTGCCGTCCCTGGGGCGCTGTAATTGGCCCATGCGGAAAAGGCCTCTGAGTTGTGCTATGATTTAGTTTTAATTTTAGTTGCAAAGTTGTTGCGTTCGTGTTAAATGTTTGTTACCATGAATGTTGTTATCCTGTTGTAGCAATTTCACATTTGTTCAGCAAGCCACAAGGTGATGTCATTTGATTGATTTTAAAACCCCCCCCCCAAGTTTCCAATAGAGATTTATATAGTCAAGGATTTGTTAGGTTACACAAGTGCACAAAAGTAATGAAATTTTTCTGAAAGGATGGAAATGTAAAATATAGACCAAATAAAGATGAGCCACAGCAGATGATTTCCCATCAAGACTAGTTACGCATTTCAATAGAGAAAAAGTAGGTCTAAAAGCAGCAGAGGCGTAGGAGGTTAAGAGCTCGTGTATCTAATCTGGAGGAACCGGGTTTGATTCCCAGCTCTGCCGCCTGAGCTGTGGAGGCTTATCTGGGGAATTCAGATTAGCCTGTACACTCCCACACACGCCAGCTGGGTGACCTTGGGCTAGTTCAGGGGTAGGGAACCTGCGGCTCTCCAGATGTTCAGGAACTACAATTCCCATCAGCCTCTGTCAGCATGGCCAATTGGCCATGCTGGTAGGGGCTGATGGGAATTGTAGTTCCTGAACATCTGGAGAGCCGCAGGTTCCCTACCCCTGGGCTAGTTACAGCTTCTTGGAACTCTCTCAGCCCCACCCACCTCACAGGGTGTTTGTTGTGAGGGGGGAAGGGCAAGGAGATTGTAAGCCCCTTTGAGTCTCCTGCAGGAGAGAAAGGGGGGATATAAATCCAAACTCTTCTTCTTCTTCTTCTTCTACAAATTGTGGGCAAACTGAAGGAAATGTAGTAAAATGTAGGGGGGCTCCCAATCATACTGTGAGGGCTCTCTACTAAAAAGAAGCAAATAAATTATGTCTATTCCAGTTGAAATCCCCAACTGTGAAAATACTTATTATGATTAACTTGTGTTAATTTTCTAGTGAGAACTGAGTGAGATACTACTGAGAACTGAGCACATCTTCAATTGCTAACTTTTCCAGTGATCCATTTACATTCTCCAAATGGGGCAAATCCTGACCAGGATAGCCCAGGTGCGTTCGATCTTCTCAGCGCTTAGGGGCCAAGAAGCATCAGCCCTGCTTAGCAGCTGGTGGCAGAAAACCATGGAAGCGCAGGATTATTATGCAAAGGCAGGCAATTGCAAAGAACTTTTGTTCCTCTCTAACCTTGGCCGTTTCTGCACGGCCCATATACGATGGCCTGGGGGCGGTAAAAACGCCGCCCCCAGGCCGCCGTTCGCACAGGCGCCGCTGCTGCAACGCAGCAGCGGCGACCTGAATGCGCTTCCCTCCCCCCAGGGCGGCCTCAGGCCGCCCTAAACAACAACCCTTTAAAGGGTTGTTGTTGGGGAGGGAGCGTGCTTCCCTTGGCGCCGGGTGCGAACCGCGCCGCAGGGAAGACGCTGTTCCCCCTCCTCCCTCCCACTTACCGTGTCCTCCTCGTCGCCTGCGGGGCGTCGCAGCCCCACCCACACTGTCCTCCGACCTCCAGGGGTCGGAGGGCAGCGTGGGCGGGGCTGCGACGCCCCGCAGGCGACGAGAAGGACACGGTAAGTGGGAGGGAGGAGGGGGAACAGGCGGCTCCGTGCGGAGCCGCCTGCCTTCTGCCGGCCTCCCCCTCGCCTGCTCGCACGCTTCCGTGCGAGCAGGCTCCCGCCCCCACGCCGGCGAAACTCTCGCCGGCGTGGGGGCGACCGGAGGCCGTGCAGAAACGGCCCTTGAAAACCCTGCAGAGTCACCATAAGTTGGCTGTGCTTTGACAGCACTTTCCACAACCTTTCTAGCATATTCATCTCAATAAGTGTGATACTGACTGCAGCCTTAAATCTTGCACTCATCTAAAAACATCCACCTTCCAACCGTAATTAAAACTGTGGAAAACAGTTGCTTTCTGAAATGGACTTTTGCTAGCTGAAGTAAAGAAAGGTTGAGCAAGGCAGTTTTATTTGAGAACCAATTCCTTAATCTGCCATCCATGTGATAGCCATGCTGTGTTTTCTTTTCTCATTCCTTATAAGGATGCACCTCTTGTTAATGTACTCTCACACAGTCACACCACGTTACTTTGGCATAAGCACACACTTTACAACTTAAGTATGCAGCATCTGCTCATCCTACCATCAGTGAAGTGTACAAAGCTCCAAAGCAAATCCATATATTTCACATTGTTTTCATTGATTTCCAGGTAAGTTTCCCCTGCTTTCTGAACTTAAAAAAACTACAATTGGGATGCCAAAAGAAGAATGAATTATGACTGAAACGGTAGAAAAAACCTCCTATTTCCCAAGCAGAGAGATCTTCAGATCCTCTGAAGATGCCAGCCACAGATGCAGGCGAAACATCAGGAGAGAATGCTGCTAGAACACGGCCATACAGCCCGGAAACCACACAGCACCCAAGAGAGATCTTACTTGTGGAATCTTGTAAATCCTCAGGATGTCTGCCATTTGTGAAGAGTCTTCTGAACCAGACCCTCCAATGACTCCAATCAGCTTCTTCTGGAGTCTACATGTGTAGTTGGGAACGAATCTGCGTGTTTTGAAAAGCAGCTCCAGAGTCGTACGATAAGTCATCATTGCCACAGAGTAGTTGTCAAGTATATGGAAACCCAGAGTGGCATTTGGTAAGATCTTGGGATTGTTGTTGATCTCCGTGATAGCAAACACCAAGGCCAGGATGTTTTGATAGAACTTGGTTGCCACACTGCAAATTATAGGGAAAATGTGGATTTCATGACATCATTCTATTTATTTGTTGGTTTTAAAATATTTATATCCCTCCTTATCTAAGTAGACAAGTCAATAAGAAGCAATAGTTTGCAAAAACTAAAATGATAACTACATATCAGTCTGTCAGCAAGATAAAACACTCAGGGTAAAAAGAACAAAAAATTAGCAGTGAGTAGTTAGTCACCACTTTGGCCCAATTTCATCAGATTCCGATATCTAAGCAGGTTCTGTCCTGGTTAATTATTTATATGTATTTTAACCCATTCTATACTTGAAGTTCTAAGGGTGGGTTTCAACGTAACATTAATAAAAGCCATGAAATCCAATAATAAAAAACCCAATTACAATCTATATAGAAATCATAGAATGTGTTTAAAAATTAATGATAATACCAGAAAGGGGAAACCATTTCTTTAGCCAAAGCCCAGAGGATATAGTGGTGTCTTTACCAGTTTTCTAAATGCATATAAAGAAGATGGTGGGTGCACCTTAGGAGGAAGATCATTCCACAAACTCAGTATTTGGATGGGAAAGCTGCAAGGAAATCCTATCGCCTTGCTCATTAGATGGTATTGATTGAATTGATTTAAACTGCATAATTTAATTTGCGTCTCAGTTTGATATGAAGTTTATGAATAAATGCAGTCTAGTAAAATCAACACAATATTGATGTTGCCCATATGGGCTCAGTCTATGGCCCCTTCCGCACATGCAAAATAATGCGTTTTCAAACCACTTTCACAACTGTTTGAAAGTGGATTTTGCTATTCCGCACAGCTTAAAGGAGCACTGAAAGCCATCAGAAAGTGCATTATTTTGCCTGGGCGGAATGAGCCTCAGTGTGCTGTAATACTGCATTTGAGATTTACAGGTCTCTAATTATCTTTGTTTGTCTGACAGGATTTTTGTCTGACCATGTACGTAGATATACATACTTAAGTGCTTAAAATTGTACCTCTCTTGTTTATCTGATCAAGAATGCAGTCAAACAAGACATTTACATAAAATCTAACATCGGAATACTGGAGGGAAAAAATGATTGCTTACAATGGTGTGTCAAGAAATCTCTGGACAGGGTGCTTCCGGAACAAAAGCTTGTGGAAAAATACACTGAGATGAGCCACAACCCCGCCAATGAGACTGTCACCTGGCTGGATCCAATTCTGTGGAACCTGAAGGGGTTCTATATCTGTACACTTCATAGTACATGCATATATCGGGGGAAGGAAGAGAAGGAGCAACATCAAGGATGCTGCTAGGCTGATGGTAAAGCTTCCGTCCAGGTATAGAGTTGCCTAATTTTCTCTACAACATCTCCAGGGTTTAAGTGAACTGTACTATGTTTCAACTGGTGCTCTCAATACATTTCCGAAAAGTGCCATTTATGATGCTGGCCTATTCAGTACAGTTCTGAGATGGTTGCATACCGTCCTTACGTTCTGACTAAACAGAGTTAACACAGTAAGACTGGGATGTTGATGAAACTGGATCAATGGTGCTGCTTTTCTTTCTCAAGTCTTTATAATAACCAGATATTTTCAATTGTGGGTGCTCATGCTAAATGTTTTTGCTGTTCCATTTTGACAGCCACAGGAGCTTTGAGTGGGTGAATCAATTACAGTGATTTTGATCATTATGCCTCTGCCACTTCTACAAGGTTGTTTTTTAAAAAGGTCTGTGTAGAATCCTAAGTGGCAGAACTTTGGAAGAAAACATGCTTTTCTAATCTCACCAAATCTTTCCTAAGTAGAACTGTGGCATCCCATAGTGACACCCCCCCCATGATGGAAACAAACAGGAAGAAGGCATAGTTGCAATAGAATGAGTAACAACTGCAAGTGCAAAGTGCATTGCATAGCTACAACTGCATTGCAGTTATTCTCAACAGGTGGTAGTCCTTTCCATGCTTTTCACTGGGAGTCCTCCACGCGGCTAAGATTCACATATGCATATCTGTTTATCTTCCAATACAGCTCCTCCAATATAACAACAACAACAACCACAACCACAACCCAAATGCAGACTCTGCCAAGAAGCGGATGAAACCATGGACCATGTACTCAGCTCCTGCAAAAAGATTGCGCAAACTGACTACAAACTCCGCCACAACAGTGTGGCCAAAATGCTCCATTGGAACATTTGCAAAAATTATGACTTGCCCACCTCTAACAACTGGTGGGAACATCAAACTGAAAAAGTCGTCAAAAATGAGCAAGCCAAGATACTGTGAGACTTTCGTATACAAAGTAAGTCCTGCAGCACAACACACACAACATTGTCATCGTCAAACCAGAAAAGGTGTGGATCATTGATATATAGCAGCCACCGAATCAACGGTGGCAGCCATTGCGGCTGGGGTGAGCAGAAAAGGCAAAGAAGAGGGAACTTGCAGCCAAAAGGCGCCAGATTGCAGGGAGCTGCAATGATTGGCTCTGGACTAGAAAGGCGGGAGGAGCAAGCAGATAAAAGCGCCACACCCCGAGCCTCGGCCTTCTTGGCTTGCCGAGGCTCAAGAGCGGCGTGACGCATCGTCGGACTGAGTCGCGGATTGGGGCCAAGAGGAGAATTTGCGCTGGACGTTGTGAACCCATTCAGCAGATTAGTGAAGGCTGTGATCCCAGTGAGGGGAACCAGCCGCAGTACACCTTCCCTCACCCCCCCTTAACCAACCACCCCCATCCTTCCTTCAGGGAGGATGCTTGGGAGCTTGGGAGCGGCTCTTCCCGCCTCCGCCGGTGGCTATGGCCGTATTGACGGATCAGTGCAGGATCGGCTGTGCGGCCTCCACGTCCCAGCTATCACCACCGGCCAGTGCCTCGACTTCCTGTCGACGTGTCAGTGGGCACTGTGGCGCAAGAGAGGCGCCGAAGGAAGTGATCTTCGCAGCGCTCCCGGTCCTCTCGGAGGTCTCCAAGCTCATCTACATCCAGTTATTCTTCAGACGATGATGCCATGCAGGCATCGGGCGAATTTTGGTTCCAGGGCTAGAAGGTGCCGCCTCTCCCCTCCTGGCTAGCAAAAGCAGGCGGCTGAGCGGCCAGGAGGTGACACCCTTGGAAACTACCTTGGACGACACTGGGAATCCTCCCGGGTCTCACTTGCCTAGGAAAGTCAGGGAAAGGGCCTTAGACAGCTATTTCACTGACATATTTAAATGCCTACATCAGGAAGGGGAGCAAGACTTAGCAGGTGGCAGGGCTGACAAGAAAAAGGAGAGCGAGACCACAGACAGGACTTTCGACAACTGGCTGAGGGGCTTTGGGGAGTACGTGACTCTTATAGCCGCCGCTTACCCCCTCTGGGCTTGGCACTTGATTGCCCACATGACCCACATCCTTCGGGCTCGGGTTCTAGTGGGCGACACGGCAGCTATAGCCTATGACGAGGCAGTTAGGAAGAATGCCTCGCACAAAAGCCATTTTAGGTGGGACTTGATTCACGACCAGACATGGATGGTAGTGGTGCACCCCTCCATAAAAGGGACTGGCGACAACACCCCGAGCGATAAAGCAACAAAGGGTGCCCTGGCCAGAAAGCTCCCATCCAAATGGACATGTTGGGACTTTAATAGAGGGTCCTGCCAGTGGCCAAAGTGTAAATACGAGCACATCTGCTCAAATTGCTCAGGTTTACATGCCAAGGCACAATGCATGAGGGGACCCTCTCGGCGGCCCTTTTGACAGGGCCAGAACCCTGGCTCTGGCCCTGCCCGAAAGGACAGCAGCAGCCAGGGAGGAGCTGTCACGTCCCAGAAGGATTGAAGTCGCTAACTCGCTCCAATCCATGGCCCCATCACCAGTTTGTTTACCCGTTCCATGCCAATGGCTAGATCAGTACCTCAACAGATCAGGGGCCAAGTTCCTTAAGGAAGGCTTCCTGAAAGGTTTTCAGAATTCCCTACACGGGACTCAGGTGGGCCTATTTTGCCCCCAACTTGAAATCAGTAGCGAATTTCCCAAAGTTGTGGCAGAGAAGCTGAGAAAGGAGGTGGAGGCCTGCAGGATTGTCGGCCCATTTACTAACCCCCCTTGGAGATGTTGCGAGTCTCGCCAATAGGCATCATGCCCAAGAAGGCCCCCAGGGAATACCGCATGATTCAACACCTTTCCTACCCCAGGGGAGAGTCAGTGAATGACTTCATTGACCCGGCCAGGTGTTCAGTGTGGCATGCCACCCTGGACGAGGCGGTGGAGCTCATCAGGCAGGCCGGCCCTGGGGCAGAACTGGCTAAGTGCGACATCTAGTCGGCCTTCAGACTCCTGCCCATTTTCCCTGGGGATTTTGAGCTGCTAGGGATTTATTTCCAGGGCCACTGGTACGTTGACAATGTGGCCCATGGGTTGCTCCATCGCATGTTCAGCCTATGAGGCGTTTAGCACTTTCCTGCAATGGGCCTTTACCCACAGGGCATCGTCAGGCTTGGTAACCTGGATGACTTCTTGTTTATTGGCAGGCAAGGAACAGGGGAATGCCAAAGGACTTTACACACTTTCCAGGTCCTGATGGGGGAGATGGGCGTCCCTTTAGCCCCCAAGAAAACAGAGGGCACCTGCTTAACCAGGCGTGCAGCCCCACACCATACGGGTGCAGCTGGCGGGAATCACGTTCTTTTGCCGGTTGTCTGGCTTCCCAGATGTGACATCGTCCTTCCTAGTATGTAAGCTGTTGGCAGGCTGGCACCGTTCGGTGCCTGGCCAGAAGGACCTGTGACGCCCCATTACCGAGGAATTGCTGCACACTATTACAGGAGTGTTACCCAGCTTTCACAGGTTGTGAACTTATTTCTAAGGAATTTTCACCAGCTGCTAAGAGTGTAACAGCACACAAATATCTTTAAAGTAGTGATGGGGAAAATAACTCGGCTTGGCAATACGAGAGGCAGGCTGGGTAGGGATCTTTTTAGACTATGTATACCAGAAACGGCTTGAAACGTATCTGCAGAGAATTCACAAAAGACGAAATTGCGGTTTAAATATTTTTATATAAATTTTGGTTGCAAACAATCACACAGTGAGACATTAAGGCACATACACACAGTTCCTAAGTATATAAATAGGGAAAAGATAGGTTCTGGATGATAGAATAGGAGTTGGGGAAGCAGGGAACTTATACGTTACCTAATTCTGCAGAGAAGTTCTGAAAGAAGGCAGGGATTCCTATGCCAGCATGGAGAGTGGGGGTCAGCAGCAGCTGAAGCCAGCCTGGAGGGCTTGAGCCAGCATTGAGAGCCAGCATTGAGAACTTGAACCAGCAGCAGGAGCTGGCTAGCTAGCCAGCTAGCGCTAGAGTAAAGAATCAGCATTAAGAAAGTGGAACTTGGGGTGCTCTGTATTTTTATACCCTTGTGAGCAGTTTGGGGCGGTAGCTAGTAAGTTCCTGTGAGCTTCTATTCCTGGATTTTCTGGGTTTCCATGCTGGGATTGCAGGGCTGAGCTAATTAGCAGCTCTATTATTCTAAAGCCCGGGACAATGGAGTCAATTGGTCCTAGATTATATCAGTGATACCATGAATGGTTTATGCAGAGATACTTCTTACAATCTCTGCCTTCAGTATTCAGATTTGGCTGAGGCTTGATTGATTCAAGATGAAATCTTGTTGTTAGTGAGATCATATCTAGAGGTTGGGGAAATGCAAGGAAGAAGCAATTGTTTGTAAACATGTTTTCTCAAAAGCACACTATCAGGGAGTTCTAAAAGCAGCTTAGCGGGGTGTGGTGTTTAGGAGATTTGCAGATTCCATTATGTCAATGGAGTAGATAAAAGTGCCACACCCCGAGCCTCGGCCTTCTTGACTTGCCGAGGCTCAAGAGCGGCGTGACTCACCCACCCTCCCTTAGCTCAACAGTTAATAGTTGAATTGTTATGATATTTACTGCATTATTGTATCTGTCGCAGCCCGACAGGTTGGCAACGGGAATCACAACACCTGGGGGGAGAAGCCGAGCCAGGCGGCCAGTCTTCTCCATGGTTGTGCCCTGTGGAAGGGCCGGGGGGTGGGGCGGGCTGATAAGCAAGCTGGTAGGCTTAGCTGGTGCCCGACACTCCAGCAGGTGGGGGTGGGGCTGGCCGGTAGGCAAGCCGGTAGGCTTAGCTGGTGCCCGACACTGCAGCAGGTGGGGGTTGACTGGGCCGGTAGGCAGGCCGGTAGGCTTAGCCGGTGCCTGCTACTCCCAGCAGCAGGAAGGGTTGAAGCCAGGGGTGTTCACCCCTGGGGCTCCCAGCTTCCTGTGGAATGCCCCAATGGAGATTGGGGACAGCATGATGTTGCAACCTGTTTGCTGCCCAGCTTCTTGTATGTTCAATCTTGTTATCAGTTAATAAATTGGGCTGTGGCCCAATCCATTTTCCAAACTCTGGTTTGGTGTGTTATTTGCCGGGGAAGGGTCTCACCATCTGCACGCAATACGATACCCAGCAACAGTAGGGTGAATGAAAAACAACATGAAAAGATCACAAAATACCTGGATCTAAAGATCGAGATCCAGTGTCTCTGGCACAAACCAGCAGCAGTGGTGCCAGTGGTCATTGGCGCGCTGGGTGCTGTCACAAAAGACCTGGGGCAGCACTTGAAACAAATTAAGATCGACAAAATCAACATCTGTCAACTTCAAAAAGCCGTGCTGCTGGGCTCTACAAACCTCCTTCGCCGATACGTCACAACATCCTAGGCCCCTGGCTGGGGCTCGATGGTGACGTAGACCAAAACCAACGGTGATATCTGGCTGACATGTATTTTGAATAATAATTGTTCTACAACTTGCATTCCATTAAGGGTATGGGCAGGAATGACAAGATTAGTGTCTGAGTCAGTCCTCCTTAAATGTCAGCTGTTGTCTGCCTATACTCCATTTTGATCTTGCTGGAGCCATTTTTAACCCAAGTTTCCATAAACACACAAAGAGTTTCCTATACCCATAATTGCCCCTAAGGTTCATGGGAATGTCTTACCACTAACACCTAGTACCCAGACTCTCTATGAGGAGGGTGGTGATTTGCTTCTCCCCCTTCCTTCTGACAGGTTCCCTGATGGTTCATTCCAACCGCTGAACTCTCTCCTGCCCCCTTGGCTATGCCATGGGCATGGAAGGGGTATGCTGCCGAATCTCAGCTCCTGCCTCTGCTTTTCTCAGGCCCTCCTAACACAGACCCACAGGGCTGGACTGCTGTTGGACACATGTGCACACAAGCTGACCTCTCTGGTTGCACCATGGCTTCTGTTCTGGCTATGGAGGCTGCCATTTACTGTTCGCGGCTCCAGTGTTGGGCCCTGGCTGGTTCTTCTGCCTGACTGAAGTTGTGGTTCCAGAAATGGGCCTTATGTTTCTCACCCAAGAGGCTGCTGGGGTTTCTGTTGGTTTAGCTGTGGTTAACAGGAGCTAATGCCCTCTGATGTCTGGTGCTGAATTTGGTGTGATCTCAGGACACTGAAGATTTACGCAGTCCATTTCAATGTAAAATTATTTTATTTCAGTCATTAGGGGGAGAAAAACATGGATTGTCTGCAATAGTCCTGGTGTTGTTGAAGCCAGAAAAATTAATTTCTCTTGGAACCCAAGAAATAATAATAGCCTAGTTATAGAGAGTGTAAACTCAGATTTCTTTTGAAATCAGTTGTGTTGACATTCATAGATTGTTCAGTAGAAACAGAACTAACAACAGAGTTAGTAGATTACCTATTACTTGCATTTTACCAACTGCCCTCTGTTGTTCAACTCAGGCCTCAGTAGGATGATATAGCATTTGGGCAGAAAGATGCAGCCCAATAACCCAGCACTGGAAGCCAAGAGTGTGAAGATCTCCATAGCCATTGTGTCTCTCCCTCTCGTGCTCAGATAAGCTGGAACAAATGAGAGCCAAACGCTGCAGAAGATCAACATGCTGAAGGTGATGAACTTGGCTTCATTAAAACTGTCTGGTAATTTCCTGGCTAGGAAAGCTACGATGAAGCTGATGGTGGCAAGGAAGCCCATGTAGCCCAAGACACAGCAAAACATGGTCAAGGATCCCTCGTTGCATTCCAGTATGATTTCTTCAGTTAATGAGTGCATGTCCAGATCTGGGAAAGGAGGGGAGGTCCACATCCAAATAGCACAAATGCCCACTTGAACAAGGGAGCCGGACAAGACCACAGAATGTGCCAATCTTTTCCCCACCCACTTTTGGAACATGTTTCCTGGTTTCGAGGCCATGAAAGCCATCACCACAGTCACCGTTTTGGACAGCACAGAAGATACAGCCACTGAGAAGATGATGCCAAAAGCTGTTTGTCGGAGGAGGCAGGTCACCTGGTGAGGCTGTCCGATGAAGAGCAGTGGGCAGAGAAAGCACAGAAGGAGAGACACCAGGAGAATGTAGGAGAGGCTTCTGTTGTTGGCTTTGACGATGGGAGTGTCCCGGTGCTTAATGAAGATTCCAAGCACCAGACCTGTCAGCACTGAAAAAGAAAGTCCCAAGAAGATGAAAGCAATTCCTAAAGGTTCTTCAAAAGAGAGGAAATGTGGGGTCTTGGAGATGCATTGGCTTCGATTCCTGTTTGGATAGTGATCTTCTGGGCAAGCAACACAGTCTTCCATGTCTGGAAAAGGCAGAGATGCTTAGTTAAAGTTTCTAAGTGGGGAAAGAAAGCAGATAGTACTTAGAACTTCCAGTACTTAGAACCCTCAAAATACTGTAGCCTGAGATAAATAAACATGGTAATCTAGGGGATGAACATGTTTTCTCCTACATGAATATTTTATACTTTACAGTTGTCACCTGAAATGGTGGGAGTTTCTTCATTTTAGGGTGGGGAATTAGTGACAGCAGATTCTTGGCTTAGCAAAAGATCGGGCAAGTTTGAGGTCTTTGTTGTGCATGTTTAGCAAGGTCAGCTTTTGCAAGAAATTCCACAGGAGAGCAAATAAAGTAAACAATTTTATTTAGGGATAATGGGATAATGGATAGACACAAGCACACAATAATCAATGCAGCAGAATATACCCACACAGTCCTAGAATATAAGCATTGTTGATGGGATTAAGTTGGGAACAGCGGACGTTGTGTCTGTGAAGCAGAGTTCAGTGACCTGCGCTGGACCAAGGACATGGGGAGAAAGCAGGTGGCATGCAGCAGCAACTGAACCAAGTCCAGTCCAGAACCTTTATTAGGAATATACTCAAGAAAATGTCAAATATTTCCAGATACATTAAAACATGCCTTAAAAATACGGCAACTGCTTCTGAAATTTCTACATTGGAATTGTTCAGGAGCTTAAACATTTTTCTTTTATCAGAGAATAGTGTGAATCCTGTTGGTAACAGTGCCCATAAGTCAATTCTAAAGTTGTTATATTTTGAACAATGCAGCAAAATATGAGAGATTGAGTCTGATGTATAGGGACAGTACCAGCAGTGACGTTCGTTGTGTGGGATATTGAGAAAGCGCCCTTGGAGGTTGACTGAGGCAAAGAAGTTGCATCTTGCTCTAGTTATGACCCATCTACTCTTGTAATCAACCAGTTGTTCCAAATATACAGCTAGGTTTGTTTTCTGGGGAATGATCCCAAGGCATAGCAGGGAGCAAGAGCTTTGCACTGTGCTCAGGAGAAATTGATATTCCATATCAACTGAACCCAATAGCCAGGCTCAGAAGTACTGGGGACTGGGTGCTGGGAGAGGGGGCTGCTTCTAGGGGAAAAAAGGGACCATCAGGGCTATGCAGAGTGGCCCTTAATCTCCCAGGACAAAGAGGAGTCCCTCCTTTCTGAGGAAAGACAATAGGCTAAAATCAGCATTGATGTGTTGGGTCATTAATCTAATTGGTTGAGGCATTAGCTTGATAGACCAATCTTGGGAGTGCCTGAAAGGAGGTAACCAGCTGACTGAATTACAGTTATAGAACAATGACAATGCAATTGAGGCAGTCATTAGTGAGAGGTTAGTCAGGAAAAAAAGAAGTTCTCAGGTGAATACTCTTGGGGCAAAAACATTAAGAAGTCATTTGTTTTTACAGGATGTATGGAGATGGAAACACTCTCCGAGGGCAAGGTATTGTATTCAGTTAATCTCTTCAGGAAAGTTGTGAGAAAGGGATTATGCATTGCTGATTTGGCGAGGGCAAGTCCAGACAAGCTTTTAATGTGTCCTTGTGACTACAATAGCCGAAGCAGAGAATGGGCTCCCCATTTTGCCATTGCAATGCAAGGCATCCCAAGGATTGGCAGAATAGGTAGATTCAGAACACTCGAGTTCTTCCTAATATTGCACACTATATGTGAATGTTCCCATAATGTCATTGTGGCATCTAAAATGCTAAGGAAAAGACTGCAAATGAATGTATAATAAAGTGTCAGAATCTTTATCATTTTACCAAGTGCAGGCATTCAAATACTCATATACTCCTAGGTCAGACCCCTTGCAGCTATATCCACAGAATTTATATCCATTTAATTGCATGGGCATTTGATATCTCCTACCCTCTTGGTCTGATATCTTGCCATCTGGACAGGAAGCACAGTCATAGCAGCAAAACGCCTTCCCCTCCTTCTTTTTCCTGCTGTATCCTGGCTTACAGGGGTCATTACAGACTGACAGTGGAGGGACCTATTTTGGGACAAAGAAGAATCTAGACTTGAAAAGATACTTTAGCTATGTTAATGTACAATGGGTGTACAGATTACTGACAACAGGACTGAAGCTTTGGAAACATCTATGTTCTCCAAGATATTATCTCTATCTATCTATCATCTATCTATCTATCTATCTATCTATCTATCTATCTATCTATCTATCTATCTATCTATCTATCTATCTATCTATCTATCTATCTATCTATCTATCTATCTATCTATCTATCTATCTATCTATCTATCTATCTATCATCTATCTATCTATCTATCATCTATCTATCAATCAATCAATCAATCAATCAATCAATCAATCAATCAATCAATCATCTCATCTCTCTCTCTCTCTCTCTCTCTCTCTCTCTCTCTCTCTCTCTAGCTAGCTAGCTATCAAGGGCTCAGAACAGTGAACAACAAAAGTAAACAATAATTCAATCATAAAATCAACAATATTAAAACCAATCAGGATAAAACAATACTTGGAATAAATATCATAACATTTATTCATTTATTTATTTCATTGGACTTCGTAGATCGCCTCATCCCTGGAGGGTTCTAGGCAGTTCACAACATATACAATATAACAACCAATAAATTACTTAAAATACCTCTAAAAACATTAAGATCAATATGCAGCATAACAACCCATCTTAGCGGCACCCAGTCTTAAGGCTGGGAGGGACTGGCAGTGCCCCAGATGGAACTAATATAGGGAACTGCCAGAGATGACACTGTGGAGGGCAGCCAATCCGCGGCCGGCCTCACCAGAAGCCCAGTGGAACAGCTCGGTCTTACAGGCCCTGCGGAATTCACCGAGATCCCACAAGGCCCATACTGATGGAGGAAGAGCAGGGGCCAGGGCTGTAAAGGCCCAGCTAGAAGCCAGCCACATCATTGAAGGGCCGGGGAATTCCAGCAACTCCACCGTCGCAGAGTGTAGTAATCTATTTAGGGACATATGAGGTAAGACGGTCTGCAGGTATGAGGGCCCCAAGCCACAAAGGAGGTTGTTTGAGAGGAATGTCAGCTTTTGAGAAAGAAATCACCCAGCAGAAACAACACTTAATGAGTAGAATTTATAAGTTATTCTTATGATATGGCTCAGAGACAGAACAGGTTTAAAAAATCCATTATAAATTGGGTGAAAAACTTTCAAAAGGGGGTTATCTTCCTGCAGTGGGAAACATTATGGACTAAAAATGTAAAATTGACTACATGCCAACTGTTGAAGAAAAACTGGTAAAAGATATTTTACACTATTAACAATTGTAGCTAGGGAGGGTGGGTTGGTCACATCGCTGTTGAGCCTCGGCTAGCCAAGAAGGCCGAGGCTCGGGGTGTGGCGCTTATATGCACTTCTGCTGCTCCCGCCTTTTTCAGCTTGGGCCAATCATTGCAGCTCCCTGCAACTGCGTCCTATGAGCTGAATACCCCTTTCTCTTTGCCTCGTGTTGCTCACCTCTGCCGCAATGGCTGCCATTGGTGACTCGACGGCTGCTATTTGCGTGCAGATGATGTAGACCCTTCTCCAGCAATTAAACACATCAACCAGAGCTTGGAAATAGATTGGGCTGCAGCCAAATCTATTAATTAGCAAATATAAACACTTGAGAAGCTGGGTAGACAAACAGGTCACAACATCAACAGGTCAGCATCGCTGCTGACCCGACCAATCCGTCCCCAATCCCTATTGGGCATTAGGCAGGAAGCCGGGAGCCATTGGGGTGTATCCCCCTTGGTGTCATCCCCTCCTGCTGGGGTGGCGGGCACCAGCTAAGCCTACCAGCTTGCCTACTGGCCCACCCCACCCCCAGGCCCTTACTTAAGGGGCCCAACCATGGAGAAGACCGGCCGCCCGGCTCGGCTTCTCCCCACAGATGTTGCGATTCCGTTGCCAACCCGCCAACGAGCTGCCCACAGCTCCCGCCCCAGCTCCTCAAGCCCGAATCAGCTGGAGAAGGGTGTGCCAGATGGAATGAAGCCACATGTCCATCCCCCACTCTGAAAGGTGGATGCCGTCCAAAAGGAAGAGCGCATGCTGGTCATGCGTGATGTCGGAGTGGTTTACCACGGCACCGCCTAGCGAAAGGACGAGCCATGCCACTGCCTTGTCCATCTTTCACCTGGCATGGTCCACCTTGTTTGGGCACTCAGCATCCCTCCAAAGGATCCACTGCAGCATGCTGGACCAGAGCAGTGTAGTGTCGGGCAAGCGGCGATGGAGTTTCTGAAAATTGCTGACCATCTTGAGGGACAGGTCAAGGCCTTTCATGGCCGGCAGGTCGTTCTCGCCCAGCTGCAAGACCAGCATGTCTGGGCGGCCCATGTGGATGAGGGCCAAGCAAACCGCCCATTGTAACTCGGCCCATCTCATGCCGCTTTGTCCCAGCCACCGGAACTCCATCACCGGGTCCAGCCCAAGAGTCAGGCCCCAGCCAGAAGATGCTGTGTATGCTCGAGCTCTCTCCACGATGCTGTGCCCCATGGTCCACACCTGCTGGCGGGCAGCCTGTGGCGATGTTGGTGAGACTACAAAAGGGGGATTAAAGGGATAAATGAGGATGCACATAGGCCTTGAAGGCTCCCGAATGCCACCTCCCTACTGCCTGGATCTGTTCCGGGGCCCTGCCCTCCTGGGCTGCTGCAGCGGCCACCCCTATGCGGAATGAATGGAGCCCGAACTCCTTGCAGGGCAACCCCAATTTGTTCAGGCAACCCCTTAACATGGCCGACATCTGATACCTGGTCAACGGAGAACAGTCCTGATGAATGAAAAACATGCCCTCCCGCCTGGGCCTGAATGGCAACCAGACTGCTATGGAGGCACGGGGACATATGATATCGCCTGGTAAGGCTGGCATAGTTACCCATGTGCCCTGCCCCGCCTGGTCTGTCTTGGAATGGGAAAGCATAACATGCACGGCATCCTCTGCCACCACTAATTGGCGAAACTGGAGAACCTTCTCCAGCCTCACGGCTCGTGAGGGGGCGACTAACTCACTGGGCCTGAACGCCCCATGATGGGCCAAGTGAAATGTGGCCGTGAACAACAGAATTTCGTAGTCTGCTGAACAGACTCTGTGCAGCACCCCTGTAATGGTGCGCAACACCTCTTTGGTGATGGGGCGGCAGAGGTCCTTTTGGCCAAGCACCGAGCAGTGCCAGCCTGCCAACAGCTTGCATACTAGAAAGGACGACGTGACGTCCGGAAATTCAGACAACCAGCAAAAGAAGGCAATCCCAGCCAACTGCACCCGGCATTAGCTGCGAATGATTGGAAAGCCCTCACGGCCCCTTTATATGTCTGGCGAGTCACCGGAGCTAAAGAATGTAATACACCTTCTATTACTGTTCACTGCCAAGGTCCCACAGGCCAACTGACACAATCTCCAGGTGTTGTTCCGCCTCCGGGGCCAAATGCCTGAAGCGATCCACCTGCTGGCGAGAAAGAGTGTCAGCAATTTCATTAGTCAGGCCTGGAATAAAAGCTGCCCTAAAGGAAATGTTGTGCAACAAGCATGTGAGCACAAAGTTTCACACTAGACGCATTACATGCTCTGATCTGCTGGACTGGTGATTGGCTATTCTAACCATGGCCTGGTTGTCACACCAGAACAACACCCTCTTGTTCTGGAATTGCCTGTGCCATAAGTGGGCCGCTACTATGATGGGAAAGAGCTCTAAGAATGTTAGATCCCTGGTAATGCCGGTCCTGTGCCAGGCCGGAGGCCATGAGCCCCAAGCCCACTTCCCTTGGAAGTAAACTCCGAAGCCGACCCCACCTGCCGCATCGGAGTGTACCTGAAAATCCAAACCTGGTCCATTGGGTGCTTGCCAGAGCGAAGTGCTGTTAAACCCAACCAAAAATTGCTGCCATGCCCTCAGGTCGGCTTTCATTTATTTTATTTTATTTTATTTATTTCAATTTTTATACCGCCCCATCCCCGAAGGGCTCTGGGCGGTGTACAGTACAATAACCATCATGTATAAAGTAAAACAACTAAAACCATTAAAAGCAGCGATAAAAATGAAAATTAAGCATAATAACTGGATTGGTTTTCAAGATGGTGTCCGACAGTTCCATTTTTAAATCCTCTATCAGGAGGGAAGAGCAGCAGGTCCCAGGATGGCAAAAGGCACAGATGCAAAAGGCCAGGGAGGGGGGGCCACCATCAACGGCTGGTTCCTCCAAAGGCCCGGTGGAACAACTCCGTCTTGCAGGCCCTGCGGAATTCAGTAAGGTCCCGCAGGGCCCGGACAGCTGGTGGAAGAGCGTTCCACCAGGCTGGGGCCAGAGCTGTAAAGGCCCTGGCCGCTTTCGTACCGACATCGTAGCCAGGACCACCAGTAAGTTGGCCTCCGCTGAACGAAGAGGCCGTACAGGGACATGTGGGGTGATGCGGTCTTGAAGATACGAAGCCCCTGGTGACTCTGATCCGGTGGTGTGGGGCAGAAATGCTTGAAAGGGACCTGGCCTGATGGACTCAAAATGCCCGGCCTGGGGAAACCACCCGGCAGGCGAAGTTTAAATGGCCCAGGAGTGATTGGAGAAAACGGAGCCTACACTTCTTGCTGTGCAATGCCTTGGCTATGATGCCTTCCAAGGCTGCCAATTTGTCCTGGGGGAGTGATGACATACCCTGGACGGTGTCCAGTTGCACACCCAAATAGCTAAGGTGGACAGCCGGCCCTTCCGTCTTCTTGGGGGCTAATGGAACTCCCAACTCCTCCATTAATGTCCGGAAGGTGTGCAGTGCCCTTTGGCATTCCCCTGTTCCCTGTCATCCAATGAACAAGAAATCATCCAGGTAGTGGGTCACTAAGCCTGACGGTGCTCTGCAGGTAAAGGCCCACTCCAGGAAAGTGCTGAATGCCTCAAATGCTGAGCATGCAATCGAGCAGCCCATCGGCATCGCCTTGTCGACATACCAGTGACCCTGGAAACAAATCCCCAGTAAGTCGAAATCTTCAGGAAAAATGAGCAGGAGTCTGAAGGCTGACTGTATGTCACATTTTGCCATTTCGGCCCCGGGAGCCAGCCACCCTAATCAGCTCTACCGCCTCGCCAGGGTGGCATACCGAACTGAGCACTTGGCTGGGTCAATAAAGTCATTTACTGATCCTCCCTTGGGGTAAGAAAGGTGTTGAATCATGCGGTACTCTCCTGGGGCCTTCTTGGGCACGATCCCTATCGGTGAGACCCTTAATGTCACCAAAGGCGGGCTGACAAATGGGCCTGCAATCCTTCCTGCCTCCACCTCCTTCCTGATCTTTTCAGCCACTATCCCTGGGAATTCTCTCGCAGATCTTAAGTTAGGAGCAAAGGATGCTCTCCTGGGGCCCGTGCACGGGATCCTGAAACCCTTCAGAAACCCTTCCCTCAGGAACTCGGCCCCTGGCTTATTTGGGTACTGTTCAAGCCATTGGCAAAGGACGAGTAAGCAAACCGGCGAAGGGGCCATAGACTGAGCCCTTCGGGGGAGGGCGGTATAAAAATGAAATAATAAATAAATAAATAAACAAATAAATAAAAATAAGTGGATCCGGCGCCTCAATTCTTCTGGGGTGTAGCTGTTCCTCCCTGGCTACTGTTGTCTCTTCGGACGGGGATGGAGCTAGGGTTCCGGCCCTGACGAAAGGGCTGCTGAGAGGTTCCCCTTGTGCATTAAGCCTTGGTGTGTGAGCCAGAGCAACTCGAACAGACGTGTTCATATTTGCACTTTGGCCGCTGACAGGAACCTCTGTTGAATCCCCAATATGCCCCTTTTAACGGGACCTTTCCAGCCATGGCACCCTTCGGCACTTTTTCGCTTAAGTTGTTGTCACCGGCTCCTTTAATGGCGGGGTGCACCACCACCATTCATGTCTGGTCGTGGATCAGGTCCCAACGGCAACGGCTTTTGTGTGAAGCCTTCTTCCTGACTGCCTCGTCCTTTGCCTCGTGTTGCTCACCTCTGCCACAATGGCTGCCACTGGTGACTCGATGGCTGCTATTTGTTGTAAAATTCTATTTCAGCATACTTATTGCCATCAGGATGCTATAGTTTATGTGTTTATTTGAAATGGCCTATCAAAAAAAGGATCTTTCTTTCTCAATTAAATTATCTAAGTGAACAATTTTCTTCGGCAGAACTATGTAATTTTCTCTTCTGTCTTGTGAAAAAAATAAAAATGTAAAAAAAATTATTTCATTTTCAACCCTTTCTACCATAGGTTGGTAGTATTATAAATAAAGCAAAAACAAGGGGACACACAAAAAACAATCCCTACTCAGTTCATTAAAAATATATATGCAAGAAATGTGGCTGCTACTCTTACTGCCCCAACAACTGAGGGGAGGGGAGTGGCAAATCCAGGATTGGAGGTGACATCGGCCTTTGCCAGTATATCTGTCCTTCCTGGAGCACTTGCCCCAGCAGGTGAGTGGATGCACAGGTGGGCAGATGCTGCAACCCGCCGAAATGGCTTGGCATGGCAGCAGAAGCACGCCAGTACCCTTGGACACATGTTGCCAGCACCAGCATGGCAGGGGGTTCTGGATGCATGGCCAAAGGCAGAGTCAGTCCTATACTGGTGTATTTGCCCTTCCTGGGGTGCTTCCCTTTGCAGAGAGATGCATGCATTGCTGGGCAGCTGCCGTGACCCATTGAAAGTGCTGGACATGGTGCCGCGCATAAGGCAGTACTCCTGAAACCTGTTTCCTGTGCCTATTTGGATGTTCTGGACATTGACTTCTGCTTGCCTGGACAATGGGGTCGCTATGTTTCTCTGAGCTGTTCTATTGTTTGCTCTCATGTCTAGAATCCACCCACCAACTCCTCCTTCTTCACCCTGCAGCCATTTTCTTTCTTCTTCTCCTTTGTGCTGAGTACATGCTCCTGCTAGGGCTTTCCCACAGACGCAGTTCTCACTTGCACATATGTAATGAAACTATTGGCTGGCAATATCTAACAATATCCATCCATCCATCCATCCATCCATCCATCCATCCATCCATCCATCCATCCATCCATCCATCCATCCATCCATCCATCCATCCATCCATCCATCCATCCATCCATCCATCCATCCATCCATCCATCTATCACATATGTAATGGCATGCTAGAATGCCCACTTGTGATAGGGAAAGTTATCTCTTTAGTGTCAGGTTTCCATCTATCTACTTTTCACCTGGAACAATGACTGTGATCTGAAGTTACTTGAAATAAATGTCAGTTTTTCATTTTGCACATGTTTGTTTGGAAGAGCTCCTTTAAAGTACTCACACACAGGATTGGGCTGATCCATATTCAAGCAAATTCCAACAGTCAACAGTAATCAGTTTCTACCCCCGCCTTACCTCCAGAAATGCTAGTGCCTGGCTCTTGGACTTACCCCACCTTTGTGGTGGCATAAGTCTATGGGAGCCTTATGGAGGGCTCTCTGACAGCGAGAGGGTTTTTTGCTGTTCTGGCTCCTTGCACCATCAGAAAACTTTCCTGCAAACAGCATAGTAGGGGGGCTGTGTTGCCGCATCAGGGTGCCCTGCCTTGTGAATGAGGCTGCCCACCAGTCCACATCATTTTAAAATAACAATTCATTACAAACCATGTCAGCAAATTGATCAGTTGAGAGACCGGGCTGGCTCATCTTACCTGAGTCAAGCTTTTGTGCCACTCAATTGTGTCTTCATGAATGGTGAGCTCCTTGCCTGGAGGAGAGTGAGGATCCAACATCCCAATCTTGATCCGGACATAGGAGTTGTTGGGAAAAGTGACCAAGTTCCTAATATCAAATCCACCTGCTAGTTCTCCATGATCATTGAGCGTGATTTCATCTCCAGCACTGTTGTTGAATGCTGTCCTTTGCAGAAATGGGTGGAGCTAGGGCAAAGGAGAAAGAGGACAAAAGGTTGTTCTCAATGGGATATTTCAAACATATTTCACAGAGGTATTTGGATCGTTCTGTCTAGAAGAGAATTGGTTTAGGAACAAAACTGTATCTGGCTCTTGCTCCTTGCATGGCAGTATGATTGAGCAGCTTGCGTGTCTAAAGAGTCAATCATAAGTGGCATGCCCACGAATGTTATTCTTTTCAGGTTTTTTGGTTGAGTAATTTGTCAAGACTGGGTACTGCCAATCTGACAGATGTACTGAGCCTTGCAAGCAGGTAAGATTTTTCTCTTTGATCATGTTCATGAGTTTCAAAGCACCATCTACCAACTCTGGATTCAATCTGTGGCAAGTTCATATCTAAATGTTAAGAGTTTGTGCTCAGGTTTAGTTTTTGTACATGGTTTGGGGATCAGCCTTTAATTTGTAAGTGCAGAGCTGATTTGTTTCTGGTGAAAATACTACTTTGGCTAGGAAGAACCGTGGATGGACCAAACCATCTGGCCTCTTGAAATTAAGGAAAAGTTGCCTGTGATGCTCAGTTGTCTGTTCAGCTCAGACTAGTCATTAGTAAACACCAATAGAAACCATATGCTTGTTCTGATGTCTCTGCAGGGTGGGCATACATATTCCATTTTGATGGTCACAGATGGGAATCTGCCAAGTACGTGCAGTCCCAGGGGTGTGGCAGTGGTGAGGTCCAGGGGGCAGAGGTGGTGATGGTTGGAGGGCAGGGAGAAATATCGTGTACGGAAATGATGATAGCAGTGGTGAGGGGGTGGCAGTTTCTTTCCACCCAAGCCATCTTGCCCAACTGAAGTGCTGATGCTTTTCCTACATTGGCTGCCCAGGAAAGTGGAAGTACCTCTGAGGAAAAGGTATTCAGTCAGAAACCAACTCTGTCAGAACTCACACAAAAAAGGCTAAGCAGCAGGGGGAAGTATTGACAAAAGCCCTCCAACTTTATACCTGATGGATCTCAGGCTCTTCAGATTGACCTGAAGAGCAACACTGGCAGCATCAAAGGAGCAAACTGCAGATTAAAAGATGCAGTGATCAGTTATTGCACAGATGCTGCTTGCTTGAAAGCAGCCTCTTGTCTCTGGATTAAAGCTGAGGTTGGACTTGTCAACTACAAAAGATGTGCTGGGACAGCAGTACATTGTGAATGCAACTGTGTGATTACTTCGAGGCCAGGCTGATACCCATCTGTTACACTAGCTCAACCGTAAGAAACGTTTTAACTTTTAGCGATATGGAATAACTCGGCTTGGCAGTAAGAGGTAGGCTAGCAAGGGGATCTGTATAACAACTATACCAGAAAATGGCTTGAAATGTTCCACAGAGAATACAAAGGAGACCAAATTGAATTTAAATATATTTATATGTTTTTGGCAAAAACATTCACACAGTGAGACATGGAGAAGCTTACACACAGTTCTTAAGAGATATAAAAAGAGTGGAAAAATAGATTTGGATGAAAGATTAGGAAGGGGATAGTGGGGACTTATACGTTACCTAAGTTCAGCTGAGAAGTTCTTGGAGAAGGCAAGGATTCAAATGGCCAGAATGTGAATCCAAGCAAAGAGCGATATATCATGACTCAAAACCAACTTGACACAAGAGAGGTTCAGGCTAGTAAAGAGCACTGAGCTTGGGGTGCACTGTACTTTTATACCCCAGGACATAGTTTGGAGCAAGGAAATTCTCTTCCTGGATTTTCTGGGTTTCCATGCTGGGATCGCTGGGTTGAGCTGATCAATAGCTCATCTATTGTTTTCTAAATGTCAGGACAGTAGAGCCAATTGTCTCTTGATTGAATCAGCGTAGCCTTGAATGGCTTATGCAGAGTTTCTTTTAAGAGTCTCTGTCCAGGTATTCAGATTTGGCTGAGGCATGTGTTATCAGGAAGGATCAACTGTTAAGGAGATGGTTGCTAGAGGCAGGGAGATGCAAAAAAACCCCTAGTGGCAGGGTGTTTCCTAGGTCCTTTGTGTTGCAGAAACCTTGGCGGGGTGGTGGTGGTAATCAAGATACAAGTCCATGAGGCTTCCAGTCTCTGCTGACCTCATTAACCCTTTTAATGATGTAATTTTGCTAACAGACCTTTTTGCACATTTGGCCTGTTTTCAGTTTGGACACTCTGCTATACACACATGGCTACTAGCATTTGCCAGTACATGTTACATAAAATCATATTAAATCCATTATTTAATAACGTGGGGTAAAAAGGGTAGGGCAACACATCTGACTTGACCTCTTCAAACACCGATCTTCAGATGGGAATCATGAGATGTCACCTCTTGATTTGCCCCTGACTGTGAAAACTGGGTTACGGATGCCTGCTTCTTGACTATGAACTGGTACATCTGCTCAAGATGTTTTAGTTGCCCTTGGTGTTGGAAGTTTTTTTAAAGCCATTCTTCATTCTTAGTAGTGAATGAAATGTCTCCTGAAATTACCTCAAAAATATAGAAGTCACTTCTTCATTTATGAGAAACGTGTAGCCATTTATGTTTTGTAACCATTTTATGGTTATGCATTTTTCTCTCGAAGATAGTATTCAGAAGATGAGATGGAACCTAAATCTGGGGAAATTACCTGCCAGGGTTTCACTTGCAGAGATGCTAACGCGTCCTCATTTGCCATAATTTTGTTGATGGGTGTAGATGAGTGCATATTCTGCAGGGCGTGTGCAAGAGCATGGACAGCATTATAGACACTGTAGCTGTGACCGGTCATGCGTAGTTCAAAGACTGTGGCTGGAACACTCTCCAATGTCTCCTCCCCAGTACATATTTTACCCATCTCTATTTGCATACTGGCACTTAAAAACACACAGTCAAAGACGTTCTCCCAAAAATAATTGATAAAACCATCTTCCTTTGCCCAGGAAGGTTTTCTAATGTTGGCAAATGTTTGAAAACCTGGAACCTTTTCCGTGTGAAGTGTAAAAGAAAGAGCGCCATGAAAAATCCCTATGTTCCATGATTTTTGGAAATCTATGAGGGAGAAATCTATGTGGGCTGTTGTAATCCACACTTTCCATATAGAACTTTGCTCCAGATATTCAGAGTCTCCAATTAGAGATGTTAGCCATATACATGCTGCCACCCATACGATGGTTGGTGTTTCTCCATACACAACAATAACTTTGGCTTTGGTGTCCAATAAAAATGAACTATTACTGTAAAAAGTGAGGATCAGCTCAGCCATTGTATTTGCCTGATTCTTCACTGGAGCCCTTTTTGTGAAGGCCGAACAGATCCCATTCTCAGAAAGCATCTGTTCCATTGTCCGCAAGAAATGTTCTCCAGCTTGGTTATCCATAGCAATGAGGCCAACCCATTTCCATGAGAAATGCAGAAGCAGCTGTACAATTCCCACATACTGCAGGGTTTCACTGGGGACCGTACGGTAAAATGGAGGGGAATGTGTTTCTTCATTGCTTGGGGCCTCAAATGATCCATAGGAAACCTAAGAGAAATATATTTTGAGCAAGAGAAAGTGTTTGAGAACCTCTTTGCTTTGGATTTTCTTTTTCTTTTACCACAAATGTCAATCTTGTAATCTTTCAGAGTACTAAGTAGTGCGGCCTCAACTCTGGGACCACTGTGTCATTGAGCTTCTGCTTTCCATACAGACCATCTCTGACTGAATCCCCAGAATTTTCAGTTAAAAGAGGATCAGGACGTAGATGATGGAAAAAAGTCTTCGGCTGAGGCAGAGAATTAGCCATTGGTAAACCACCTTGGTCCTGGGAGATAAATATAAATTTTAACCCACTTCAACAATTTGTGAGGACCACCAAATTCAGTCAATCCAGCCAAGATGTATTTCCAGTATATTGTGACAAAAAGCCTTGTCAGCAACAATTGAGAGAATGGTCATATGCATTTTATCTAATGTATCTTCTACACCACAAATCTCGTTGGTCTCTAAACTGCTCTAGGTCTTGAATCCAGCTCTTCTACGGCTGCCCAACATGGCTACCCTCCTGGAATTAGGATTATATATATTTTTTTAGAAATAGCTTCTCCGTACTCTTGTTTCAGGTAGATGAATACGTTTTGGAAAAAGAAATTATGACATTATGAAGAGTAACTCTTTGAAGAAATAAAACCATTATACAAAATGCAAGCAAAATGAAGTACTTTGTCAATCTGTGCATGGAAAATAGATCATTTGGCACAAGGAGAAGTGCTACGGGAATGGAGGTGTGGATTTCAGCACCATGACAGCAAATCTCCTTCCTGGTGAGCTATTTCTAAAGGGGATTGCATTCAAAAGCCAAACATTTTGTTCCCAGGGACAGGTATTCACTTTTCATGATGTACTCTCTGTCTTTCTGCCTTTTGCTTTCCACTTTTGTTAATCAATGTGTATGATTGCTGAAAGCAAGTGTAACCCATGCCATTCTAATATTTGTATTTTTGAATGGTTGGACTTGAGGGTCTAAGGAAACAGGAGCTCACTCAGAATGAAAGGTGATGTGTTCGCTCATATATGACCAACTGCAAGAGCCTCACCACTCTCAGTCAATCGAGCCTGCAGCAGGAAAAGGAAGGCCCAGAGCCTGACTAAGGGAACTGGTCATTTCCTTATAGGCCCAAACTGGAGAAAGACTCCCAGAATCCGCAGCTGCCACAGAAGAGGAGATGGAGAAGCAGCAGACCTGCACTTCTCATTTATATGTTGGACCCTCCCTTTTCAACCAACCTCTTTTATATTGGAGGGCATGATTGGGATTTGTTATTGTTCAGGGCATTTCCTGAAAATCACTGAAGATTCTGTATATCTGAGTTATGCTATGATTTAGTTTTAATTTTATTTGCTAAGTTGTTCCGTTCACATTAAATGTAGGTTACCATGAATGTTGTTACCCTATTGAAGCAATTTCACATTTGTTTAGGCCGTTTCTGCACGGCCAGGAGGAGCCCCCACACCGGCAGGAGTTCTGCCGGCGTGAAGCGGAGCTCGTTTGCACGCAGTTGCGAGCAGGCTTAAGGGAGGTCGGCAGACGGCAGCCGCTCCGCGACGGGCATAGTCAGCTCTCATTCGCCAGCCCACTCCGCATTGTCCTCCTGCGTGATAGCCTGCCATGGTTAGTCGCCCAGTCTTCGCTCATGTCTCCACTCCGACCCTGGAGGTCGGAGGACAGTGTGGTTAAATGGGCGACGCCAGCAGGCGCCGAGGAGGACACCGTGAATGGGCGAAACGAGACATTGAAGCGTTTTTCCGGCGCCGTTAAGCTCCGCGACTGGCCAGAAGACGCTCCCTCCCAACAACAATTCTTTAAAAAAGGGTTATTGTTTAGGGCAGCTTGACGCTGTCCTGGAAGGAGGAAGAAAGAGTCGAGGTCGCCGCTAAGCTGCGCTGCGGCAGCGGTACCTGTGGAACGCGCTCCGGGGGCTTTTGGCTCTGCGGCCGCCAAGTAAATGGGCCGTGCAGAAATGGCCTTAGCAAGCCACAAGGCGCTGTCAATTTGATTGATTTTAAATGCCCCAAGTCTCCAACAGAGATTTACGTAGACCCCTTTTGCACATGCAGAATAACGCACTTTCAATCGACTTTCAATGCGCTTTGCAG
Organism: Sphaerodactylus townsendi; assembly: GCF_021028975.2. Taxonomy (NCBI): domain Eukaryota; kingdom Metazoa; phylum Chordata; class Lepidosauria; order Squamata; family Sphaerodactylidae; genus Sphaerodactylus; species Sphaerodactylus townsendi. The sequence goes on along the minus strand of NC_059431.1, from coordinate 113,038,421 downwards.
CTGTGCAGAATAGCAAAATCCACTTGCAAACAATTGCGAAAGTGGATTGAAAGTGCATTATTCTGCATGTGCAGAAAGGGCTGTAGTCAAGGATTTGCTAGGTTACACAAGTGCATAAAAGTAATGTAATTTTTCTGAAAGGATGGAAATGTAAAGTATCGAACAAAAAAAGATGAGCCACAGTAGATGATTTCCCATGGAGACTAGTTTGGCATTTCAACAGAAAAAATAGTAGGTCTAAAAATTGTGAAGGCTCTCTACTAAAAAGAAGTGAATAAATTATGCCTATTCCAGTTGGAATCCCCAATTGTGAACATACTTATGAGGAACTAGCGTTAATTTACTAGTGACTGTGGCCAGTGTCCAGTTCTGGTCGCCGCATCTCAAAAAGGATATCGAGGAGATAGAAAAAGGGCAGAGAAGGGCAACGAGGAGGATTGAGGGACTGGAGCACCTTCCCTATGAGGAGAGGCTGACAGCGTTTGGGACTCTTTAGTTTGGAGAGGAGGCGGCTGAGGGGGGATATGATTGAAGTCTACAAAATTATGCATGGGGTAGAAAATATTGACAGAGAGAAATTTTTCTCTCTTTCTCACAATACTAGAACCAGGGGGCATCCATTGAAAATGCCGGGGGGGAAGAATCAGGACTAATCAAAGGAAACACTTCTTCACGCAACGTGTGATTGGTGTTTGGAATATGCTGCCACAGGAGGGGTGGTGATGGCCACTAACCTGGACCCCAGCTTTAAAAGGGGCTTGGACAGATTGATGGAGGAGCGAAGTCGATCTGAAACCACCAATCTTGATCCTCCTTGATCTGAGATTGCAAATGCCTTAACAGACCAGGTGATCAGGGAGCAACAGGCATCGCAGCAGGCCATTGCTTTCACATCCTACATGTGAGTTCCCAAAAGGCACCTGGTGGGCCACTGCGAGTAGCAGAGAGCTGGACTAGATGGACTTTGGTCTGATCCAGCTGGCTTGTTCTTATGTTCTTATGTTCTTATGCGTTCACATCCTACATGTGAGTTCCCAAAGGCACCTGGTGGGCCACTGCGAGTAGCAGAGAGCTGGACTAGATGGACTTTGGTCTGATCCAGCTGGCTTGTTCTTATGTTCTTATGTTCTTATGCGTTAACATCCTACATGTGAGCTCCCAAAGGCACCTGGTGGGCCACTGCGAGTAGCAGAGAGCTGGACTAGATGGACTTTGGTCTGATCCAGCTGTCTTGTTCTTATGTTCTTATGTTCTTATGCGTTCACATCCTACTTGTGAGCTCCCAAAGGCACCTGGTGAGCCAGTGCGAGTAGCAGAGAGCTGGACTAGATGGACTTTGGTCTGATCCAGCTGGCTTGTTCTTATGTTATGATCTTATGACTGGATACTACTGAGAATTTAGCACATTTTCAATTGTTAACCTTTTCAGTGATCCATTTATACTCTCCGGATGGGGATAATCCTGACCAGGATAGCCCAGGTGTGTTCAATCTTCTCAGAACTTAGGCGCCAAGCAGCATCAGGCCTGCTTAGCAGTTGTGGCAGATAACCAAGGAAGTGCAGGATTATTATGCAAAGACAGGCAATTGCAAAGCCCTTTTGTTCCTCTCTAGTCATGACCTATTCAAGTTTTGAGCCAGGATTTGTTTTAATCGAGATGAACTGGACTATACATCCCAGGGACGCTCCATCCTCCACACAACCCAGTGGTGGGTTAAAATCGAAGCCAAACTTAATGAGTTGGGCATTTCCTTGGAGGACCTGCTAATGTTAACAGAGCAGGAGGTCTATGGGGCTATCAAGAAGAGACTTTTTGATAGAGAGTTTCAACAGATGCTAGAGGAAGCTAATAAAACCTGTTCCCCGATCTCTCCGGGAATACCTGTGGATAGATTAATTGTAGCCCAGTACCTTTGTCTCCTGGTTGAGGCCAGGTGGCGTAGAGCAATCACCTTAGCTAGGTGTAATGCCCTGCCTTCTTCCTTTAACCTTGGACGCCACCTTGGAATCCCGGCCATAAAGAAAGTTGACTTATGCCCGTGTGGCATGGGTTCTGTGGAAACAGTATCTCATATGCTGTTGTATTGTCCTTTTTATGAGATAGGTAGGAAGAAGCACATCATCCCCTTCCTGCATGGCATTACAGATAAACAGAAGGTTATATATCTTTTAAACAACCACAACTACGAGCTGTTGGAAGCGGTGGCTAAATTTTTAAACGGTGTTATTTTAACTCGTCAGAAGTTGTAAAGGCTGTTATTATCTTGCTAAATTAATCTTAAACTACTTATATGCCATTAAAGGTATTCAAAATCGAATAGTCATGACCTTTCTAGCATACTCATCTAAATAAGTGTGATACTGATTGCAGCCTTGATGTTTGTACTCATCTGAAAACTTCCATCTCCCAACCTTAATTAGAACTGTGGAAAACAGTTGCTTTCTGCTATGGACTTTTGCTAGCTGAAGTAAAGAAAGGTTGAGCAAGGTGGTTTTCTTTGTGGACCTCCCTTAATCTGCCATCCATATGGGAACCGTGCTGTGATTTTTTTCCTCATCTCTATATATAAAAATCTAACAGTGTGTTTGTCCCTGATGGTCTCCCTCAGAAGCTGCTGGACAGATCACCCTCTAATTTTCACAGGACGTCCCTCCCTGTTGCGGGCAGGTAATCGGACCTTCAAATCATCAAAAGTCCATACCTGAGCCAGGTAAAACATCTTTTTCCTGGCGCACCAGGCCATGAAGCTGTTTGTGTTCAACGGTCACCTTTAGAATGTTCGTGCAGCCTGTCTGTGGCCGGAGGGCTTGATATGAGGGCTCAGAATGTTCGTGCAGATGGGCAGAGATGAGCAGTGAAAACAGTAAATAGGTAATACTATTAGGCAATACGAGTGGAAGTGAAACACATACACACTTTGCCGTGTGAGACATCAGGAGGGGTTTCCCCCACACACACACACGCAGGTAACTTTCACTCTCTGTGCCTCACCCACTGCTACCACACAACACACACTGCTACCACACAACACTCTGTGCCTCACCCACTGCTACCACACAACACACACTGCTACCACACAACACACAACACACATCCAGCTCATCCTCACACACCTCACTCTGCCCTCCCTCACATCCAACCATCACTTACCCACTTCCTTACCCATATTCGCCACAGCTCTCTTTTACTAAAAGCGAGATAGAGTTTGCCTTTTTCTTCTAAGAAAATCCGCGGGGTGGGGGCAAACCAACACTACCGGCTCTGCTTCTTTTGCACGTGGCCCTTTAAGAACCCAGGGAGCTGGCCTCAATCTGAGCACCTCACCACCCTGCCTCTGCTGCCTGACGGATAGCTTCCTTGCCCCAGTTCTGCCTTACCCAAGCCAGGACTGTACGTGTCAACCAGCCTCATGGACAGCGGGATTCACACTCTGGATAGTTCTGTTGTGGAATGGAAAGGATTACTTTATTCTAAAAAAAAGACAGCACCATATAATGATGTACATTGAAAAGGGAAAGAGGGATTCCATTTGACCACCCCAAAAGGCTATGCTGGGGATCATTGGACCTGCATGGACATCTGTGTGGGTTGTGGACTATGATGAGAAGGACAATTGCCACAGCAACATGTGGCCGGGCCTGCTAGTTTTTTATAAGGGTGCTTTTCTTGTTAATGTACTCTCACACACTCACACCACATTACTTTGCCATAAGAACACACTTTACAACTTAAGTATACAGCGTCTGCTCATCCTATAAAGTATACAAAGCTCCAAAGCAAATCCATATATTTCATATTCTTTTAATTAATTTCCAGCTACATTCCCCCTGCTTTCTGAACTCACAACTCGGATGTCAAGAAGAGAGTGAATTATGACTGAAACGGTAAAAAAGCCTCCTAGTTTCCATGCAGAGAGATCTTACCTGTGGAATCTTGTAAATCCTCAAGATGTCTGCTATTTGTGAAGAGGTATCTGAACCATGCCCTCCAATGACTCCAATCAGCTGTTTCTGGAGTCTACATTTGTAGTTGGGAATTAATCTGCGTGATTTGAAAAGCAAGTACAGAGTAGCATGATAAGTCATTATTGCCTCAAGGTAGTTGTCAAGTATGTGGAAACCCAGAGTAGTATTTGGCAAAATCTTGGGATTGTTGTTGATCTCCTTGATGGCAAACACCAAGGCCAGGATGTTTTGATACAATTTGGTTGCCACACTGCAAAAAAAAAATACTTCTCATGTATAGGGGAAATATGCAATATATACATCATTCTATTTAACTTAAAACTAAAATACTTATATCCCTCCTTATCTAATAGAGAAGTCAATAAGAAGCAATAGTTTGCACAAACTAAAGTATAAAGATGTCTATTCATCACTCTATCAGCAAGATAGAAAACACAGTATAAAAGCGACATAAAATAGCAGTAAATAGTTAGTCACCACTTTGGCCCAATTTCATCAGATTCGCATATCTAAGCAGATTCAGTCCTGGTTGGTCATTCATTCATTCATTCATTCATTCATTCATTCATTCATTCATTCATTCATTCATTCATTCATTCATTCATTCATTCATTCATTCATTCATTCATTCATAAGTAGTTTTATCCCATCGTATACTTGAAGGTCTAAGGGTAGGTTACAACAAAGGATTCATAAAAGCCATATAATCCGATAACCTAGAAAAGAATTACTGTCTATAACAATGAAACCTGTTTAATATTCATAAAACCTATTGCAATTCATAGAGCCTGTTTAAAAATTAATGATATTACTAGAAGAGTTCAGCCACAGGGCAGGGAAAATAGGTGTGTTTTTACCAATGTTCGAAATACATCTAAAGAAGCACCTTAAGAGGAAGATCATTCCGCAAACTTTGTTAGTATTTGGACAGGAAACCTGGAAGGATGTTGTATTGCCTCTCTCATTAAATGGCACACTATATTGATGGCATTGATTTACACTGTTTAATTTGATTTGAGCCTCAATTAGAAATGAAGACTATGAACAAATGAAATCCAATAAAATCAACACATTATTGTTTTTGCCCATATGGGCTCAGTCCAAAGATGTTGGAATCCTGCATTTAATTTTCATCTCTATTTTTGTCTGTCTTTTTTTTTCCAGGGGGTTTGTCTGGCTGTGCATGCAAATATACAAACTTAACGCTTAAAATCATGACTCTCTTGTTCACCTGATCAAGACTGCAGTCAAATGAATCATTAATGTAAAATCTAACATCATAACCCTGGAGGGAAAAAAAATGATTCCTTACAGCGGCATGTCAAAAAATCTCTGGAGAGGGTGCCTCTGAAAGGATACTTCCTGGAAAAATAGAGTGAGATGAGTGACAACCCCACCAACGAGGACGTCCCCTGGCTGGTACCAATTCTGCGGAATTTGAAGGGGTTCCATCTCAGTACACTTCATGATACGTGCATACACCGTGGGAAGGAAGAGTAGGAGGAACATCAAGGAGGCTGCTAGTCTGAGGGCAAAGCTTCCCTGTAGATGCAGAGTCCCCTGGTTTTCTGCACAGTATCTCCAGGATTTAACGAAGCTATACTGTGCTGCAACCATTTTTAATACAGGCCTGTACAATTCTGTGACAGTCGCATACCAGCCTTTTATAGGGCTCACCCAGTAAGATCAGGGTGCTGATGATTAATGATGCTGATGAATGATGCTGCCTTTCTCTCCCAAGTGCCAAACTGTAACTGGGCATAATCAAGTGGTCTTTATAATAACCAGATATTTTGAACTGTGTGTGTGCTCATGCTGAATTATGCTGTTCCATTTTGACAGCCGCAGGAGCTGTGATCAAGTGAATCAATTATAGTGATTTTGACCATTGTGCCTCTGCCACTTCTGCAAGGTTTTTCTCTTCTTTTTTTTTTTTTAGGTCTGTGTGGAATCCTTGGTGACGGATCTTTGGAAGCAAACATGTTTTTCTAACCTCACCAAATCTTTCCTGCGTAGAACAGCAGCAGCCCGTAGAAATCTCCCCCACCCTCCCATGATGGAACCAAGCAGGAAGTGGGCATAGTTGCAATAGAATGGGTAACACTTCAACTGCAAACCTTGTTGTTGATGGAAAATAGCTAATCCCCCCCCCCCTAAATAAGTACAAGGGGGAAAAAAGAAAACCCTTGCTGGCGAATACCATTCCTCACCCCAACCTGAATCTAAATTCATTTTAAATTCTCAATACTTGAGATTTATTGGATATGGACATCAGAAAGTTAATAATTCTGTCTGTCAGACTAAAATCCAAATTGTGCATTCTGTCAGAGGTTCAGAGTCTTGTGTGACCTGGGCACCTTTTCAGCCTGAAAAGTACATAGTTGTACTTTGTTCTTCCCAGAGGCTTAGCTAGACCAGAGTGCGCCCAGTGCACACTCTGGCTTCCCCCCCATGGCACCCCGCGGCAGCCCCCCCGCAGCGCACCACCTCACTTACTTTTAGGAAAAGAGCAGGCCGGAGAAGAAGGCCGGAAGCCTGCCTGCATTGCCTGGGCCTGGTGGGAACTACATTTCCCAGGAGTCCCCGGGAAATGTAGTTCCCACCAGACCCAGGCAACGCAGGCAGGCTTCCGGCCTGCTCCATTCCTAAAAGTAAGTGGGGTAGTGCACCGTGGGGGGGCTGCCGTGGGGGCCGCTGCAGGGGTGCCGTGGGGGTGCCATGAGGGAGGGGTGATGCATGGGGAGGGGGATTTTCTGCCCCCACGTGACTAGAAATGGTGCGCCCGGTGCATCGCACGCACCCCCTTTCTCCTGGTGGCTTCGCCACTGGTTCTTCCTGCCAATTCTGGCAATGTATAGTTTTCTTTCTTTTTTGGGGGGAGGACCAGTGTTTGAAGATACAAAGAAATGCATATGAGAATCTTAGCTGCATTGAGACCTGTCCTGAGTGGTCCCAATGAGTGACTGAGTGGCTAAGATTCTCAAAAGCTTCCAAGTTCTTATTGTCAGTCCACACTTCAAATGGGCAAGGATCACGCTCTCGCCAATGGCACCATACAGTTAGTGCCAACTTAATGGCCTCAGCTTCCTTCTCCCTCCAGATTAGAGTAGTAGAAGAAGAGTAGAAGAGTTTGGGATTTATATCCCCCCTTTCTCTCCTGCAGGAGACTCAAAGGGGCTTACAATCTCCTTGCCCTTCCCCCCTCACAACAAACACCCTGTGAGGTAGGTGGGGCTGAGAGAGCTCCGAGAAGCTGTGACTAGCCCAAGGTCACCCAGCTGGCATGTGTGGGAGTGCACAGGCTAATCTGAATTCCCCAGACAAGCCTCCACAGCTCAGGCGGCAGAGCTGGGAATCAAACCCGGTTCCTCCAGATTAGATACATGCGCTCTTAACTTCCTACGCCACTGCTGCTCCATACCATACAAACTATCCACACAGGAGCAGGGAGTAGTGGAATAACTGTGTCACAGTGCTTGGGAAGACCAAGAATGGCTCAGAAACTTTGGCATGACCAGGAGGACTTTCATGAGTGACAGCCTGAGAACCCACCTGCAGTGACCCTTCACCGACCCCATGGACAGGGTGCATTTATTCCAAAGAATCCAACACTGACCATGGAGGGGGTGCTAATTCCAGCTGTTTGTGCCTTTCCTGTGAGGAGGTGGCTTGTGAGGCCTTATGCTCCCCCCAGGAACTTCAATTACCGACTTTCCCGGGCAGGGAACGTGGTGGGCCGGGCATTTGGGAGATTCTTACAAGGCAACACAACCCCCTTGAAGAGACCAATTGTGGAGGGCAGGGCAGGGCAGGGCAGGGCAGGGCAGGGCAGGGCAGGGCAGGGCAGGGCAGGGCAGGGCAGGGCAGGGCAGGGCAGGGCAGGGCAGGGCAGGGCAAGTCTCTCTGGCCACCTACCCACACAGGGAACAACTGTGGGAGATGACTGTTAATTGGTGGGGTTGTCAACATTGCAATTGACCACCTCACCTGAGCTCACCTCCTGAACATTTTGGTTGCAGTCTACTGTCTGTTGGTAAACGATATTTCCAGTGATGGGTTTGCGCATGTGAAAACATTGTGCTTTTTAAAGCATGCTGTGACGAATGCACTTATACTGCATTCAGGTTACAGGGTGGACCCGCCCCTTTAAGAGTTAAGCCCTGGCCAGCCCTGATTGGCCAGAGGAAAAAAGGCAGAGTCTTTATAAACTGTCAGCGCTAGGGCTGAAGGGTTCTTCTTTTTTGAGTCTTCGGACTGTTTTGGCTCTGTATGAGCGTTTTGTGCCCTCGGGTACTTTTGAGGCAGAGTGAAGAGCATCCGCAGAGATCTCTCACTGCTGTGTTATGTTATGGCCTTAACAGGGGAAGGGGATTTGGGATAGGATTCTCCACCAGCTGCTAAAAAGTGTAACAGCACACATATAGTTTTTAAAAGTAGCAAGGGGGAATGAACTCACATTGGCAGATCAGGAGAGGGGCCAAGAGGAGATTTTTTAGACTTTATGATACGGGGAAGGAATTCTGGCAATGAATATTCCACAGAGAAGCAAGAGTCCAAATTGAATTTAAATGTTTTATATAAATTTGTTTAAAAATACACACACTCAGTAAGACATAAAAGGCACATACATTCAAGTTTCCTAGGATATAAACAGGTTTGAAAGATAGATTGGATGATAGAAATGGAGGGGGATTTTCAGGGTAATACGTTACCTAAATTCAGCTGAAGAAGATCTTGTAGAAGGCAAGGATTTCAAATGACCAGCATCTGAATCCAGGCGAAGGACGATATCGTGTCTCAACCCAACCAGTCCAAGAGAGGCACAGGCCAGAATTGAGCACATGTGTTGGGGTGAACTGAACTTTTATACCCTTTTGCCCAGGAAGGGGCGGGAATAAGTGAGTTTTAAGTTTTATTTTTCTAAATCCTCTGGAATTTCCCATGCTGGACTTTGGGGGTGCTGAGGTCATTAGTCATCTCATCTACTGCTAAACCCGTGACAATGGGGCCATTTGCTCTTAATGGCTTTATGCAAAGTAACTCTTACAGTCTCTGCCTTCAGCATTCAGATTTGAATGAGGCTGATTGATTCAGGATGGGATAAGTGGTTTTAGGAGAGTCATCACAAAGGGAAGGAAATGCAGAGAAGTAACTTATTTGTTGTTGACCTGGGTTCCCAGAAGAGATAGGGAAATGACAGTATCTGATAGCAAGTTGGCTTTAACAGTTTCTATAGCAAGGTGTGGTAATCAAGCATTCTAGTGACTCAAATGAGGCCTCCAAGTTATGCTGGAGTAACTCATTATCTTAGCTTTTGTTAAAGTAGTTTTGACCTTTTGACATGCTGCTACCTACATCCATAGGAGTGCTTTTGGCAACTGGCTTTTGCCAATATGATTTTAAAGCAGAAATATATATAAATAATATTCTGGGGGTCCTTTGGGTCGTTACAGTTAGGAATAGCTGAGGAGGCTATTCAGTGATTAAAACCCTGAGTTTGGAGGCGAGTGTCCGCCCTCAGGTGTTTGGTTTGTGAGGGAAACCTCTAAAGTCTGTGGGTCTGTCCTCAAAGGGAACATCAGTTTTTGGGAGGCCCAAATCCTGTGGCAGCGAGGCCAAGTTTTGGGATTGTGGGAGAGGGAGGCTGTATGCCTGAATCCCACAGGGCGAAAACTGAGTGTGGTATTTTTGTGAGGAGGAACAGCGGACTGAGTATTTTTATTTTTGAAGAGAGTGGAAAACCTCTAACAGTAACATCTTTGAGAAACCTTTTTAAAGTAAAATCTGGAGTGAAGTGACACCTGCGAGTGTCCATTGTGAAACCTAAAGTGAAGTGCCTGAAACCGTTAAGCTTGAAAACAAACTTACTTTGCAACCGTTAAGTTTAAGCAAACTCTCTCTGAAACCAGCACGCTTGTTTCCTCTCCAGTTTACCTGAGAAGCCTCTGTTTAAGCCAGCAAATAAACGTTTTAAGTTTTTGTTCTATAAAAACCTCTCCAGTCTTTTATTTGTCTGTGTGTCTGTGTTCCCCAGCAAAGGGTGGTGACCATTTAAAATCAGTTTTTGTGGGCATATATTTTGGTGGCAGCGCAGTATAATAGGCCCTCCGTTACACATGCCAATAAAAATTGAGTTTGTGCTGGGACTATGCAAATGTCCACTTTTCTTCTTTGGGGGTCCTTGGCTTGGTGGATTGGGTGTAGAGGCTTTGGGGGGGGGGTTAGTTCCATTCCGTGTGCGTGGCGGGGGACACCAACAATGCATCCTCTCACCCAAACAGGCTTTCCCCTTGATGGTCACAAGCTCAAATCATCCTGGAGCACCTTCCTTATGAGGAGAGGCTTCAGCGTTTGGGACTCTAGTTCGGAGAGGAGACGTCTGAGGGGGGATATGATTGAAGTCTATAAAATTATGCATGGGGTAGAAAATGTTGACAGAGAGACATTTTTCTCTCTTTCTCACAATACTAGAACCAGGGGGCATTCATTGAAAATGCTGGGGGGAAGAATTAGGACTAATAAAAGGAAACACTTCTTCACGCAACATGTGATTGGTGTTTGGAATATGCTTCCACAGGAGGTGGTGATGGCCACTAACCTGGATAGCTTTAAAAGGGGCTTGGACAGATTTATGGAGGAGAAGTCGATCTATGGCTACCAATCTTGATCCTCTTTGATCTGAGATTGCAAATGCCTTAGCAGACCAGGTGCTCAGGAGCAGCAGCAGAAGGCCATTGCTTTCACCTCCTGCATGTGAGCTCCCAAAGGCACCTGATGGGCCACTGCAAGTAGCAGAGTGCTGGGCTAGATGGACTCTGGTCTGATCCAGCAGGCTAGTTCTTATGTTCTTATGTTCTTATCTTCAAGGGTGTTGGCATTTCTCCCTCGTGGCTGTGGGAGGGAACCCACCCCTTGTTTTCCAGGGGAAAAGTTGAGACCTTATGGTGGCAACATTTGTGATGGACCACTGAAGGAGCAGGCATTTCCTGATACATTCAATGTACATGTGAGCTGTTGCTCCTCTTCCACTTGGTCAGCTGTCAAAGGAAAGACAGAAAAGGAGTTCACGTTAGCTGCCCCAACGTGCTGCCCTGACAGAAGGGGCAGGTTGCTTTTTCACTTGGTGATACCCTGTTGTATTACATCACATGCCTGAATTCCCGCTTCATGGTCCTGGCCTTCATGCAGCATTCGAGGACAGTCCTGCGGTGACCCTGACTCTTCATGTCCGCAGCCACCCTCTTCAACATGTTGATGTACTTATGCCTCTTGCTGAGGGTCTACCGGGCTGCCCACTCACCCCAGAATTCGACCAGGTCCCAGGTTTTTTCCTCCTTCCAAGCAACACCATTCCCTGACCCCTTGGCACACCTCCCACCACAGGCCCCAACAGCAGCATTGCTAATTTTGCAGGCCATGGTTGTGTGTGCTCACCTACTGATACCAGCCACACCACCAGTTGCTGCTGTTGCTTACTTCACATTGAATGCAGGCTGGCCGTTTTCCTGCGTTTTCCTGCATTGCGGGCCATTGTGGGCCATTACCACCCCCCAAATAGGCTGCACTTCTGGTTGGTCGACCCACAGCAAGTGGGGGAAATCAAGCCGTGTCCCTTTCTTGCAGTTCTGGATAGGGCCCAGTGCAGTGCTGAACACACCAAGGGGCAGCCAAAAAACTATGGGACACAGCATCACTCACAATCCCACTCAAGTTCTCATATTTTTGTGGAAAATGAGAACCCCCGTGATATGCCACTAACATCCGCCCCAAAGTTCACATCTTCCTAGCTATGCACTTTGAGTAGCCAGCTCATGTCCACAAATGACTACGGGGATGTTTGGGTACTCCATGGAGATGTTTTGTGACTCCACTCCTGATTGAACCAGGAAAAATGGCATCTGGTCGACATCATGAGCAGAAAATGTGCTTGTGGGAATATTTTTGGGGAGGGCAGGCTGCAATGGTCGGTGGCTCAGCCTAGCATGACATTAGGCACGGAGATCAGGGGGGTGGGTGGCAGGGTGGGCACACCAGGCAGTGGTGCAGGCACAGTAGGCAGCTGGGCGAGAAAAAGACTACAGTCCTGCTCCCATGCTGTCTGCACTGCAGGGTCAGCAATTTTTGAAAAGAACCACCAATTTGGTTTTTTAATACCCTGGGAGAAAGGAAATATTGCAGGGAAAACCTGCTTTAGAATCAGGAATCATGCGAACACCTCGCCTGCACAGGGATATTTTTCTTACTCAACCCAGGATATTTTGACTGTGTGGAAATGGCCAAAATCTCAGTAGAAATTTTAGAAATCAAGGGAGGCTTAGAACTGCCTTCTTGTTTAAAAGGCCTCTCAGTCTACTGCAACCTGGACTTTTCCTGGATCCATCTCAATACCAGCTGCCGATGTCCAGTACCCCAGGAAATCCAGTTTATCTCTGTGGAACTCAAACTTGGAGAGCTTCACATACAGGGAGTTGTCTTGCAGCTTTGTTAAGACAGACAGTACCAACTGTATATGCTGCTCCAGGATGTCCATGTAAATCAATGTATCACCCAAGTAAGCCATGACGCCTTATACCAATACTCATGCAGTACCTTATTGATCAGGTTCATGAAGACCCTCGGAGCTCTGCTCAACCTGAAGGGCATGACCTACTGGCCTAACTGGGAATAAAAAATGATTTTCATTTTGTCACCCTTGAAGAACTGGATCCTATAATAAGCTTCCCTCAGATCCAGTCTTGTGAATATTTTCTCTTTAGTCAAGCAGGCTAACAAATCCTTGATGAGTGGCAACAGGTAGCAATTAGTCATGGAGATGGCATTGAGATCCCAGTAATGTGTACATAATCTCAGGATGCTTTCCTTCTTTTTCCAGAATGGCACAGGGGCCATTGGAAGGAGGGGGTGAAGTGGGCCATATGAATCCCCTCTTTAGATTCTTATCTATGTTTCCCTCAATGCTTCCAGCTCCCTTGGGCTCATGGGGTGTAACTTTCCCTTGGAAGCCTTTGCTACTTGTAACAATAATATTTGTTGGACTATTAAATATAGATGCAAACTTGACAGCTAACTGGGGTTTGAAAATTCCGGGAGTTTTGATTTCTTTCATCAGCTATATAAATATTATATAGAAAAGATGGATTGTTTGCATTTAATTGTCCATTTTATTTTCCTTTTGCTTAGTAGCTGCTAGGCAACTTTTGTTTAACTTTTATGCGTCTGTCGGTAATCAATATCTGTTTGTAACAAGGAAAATTACATTTTTCTCTTTTTACTTCAAATGGCATATGGCCGTTTGTCTAAAAGCCTAACTTGTTTTATGTGAACCAAGGTATACAGATAAAGTAGGGTCTGACTTCCCCAACATCTGTGGTGATTTGAAGTAAGAGGACCTTTCTCATCTGGAAAAAGCTTTTAAAAATAATGATGTTGCTAGCTGCTTTGGGCCCCCATTGGGGGAAAAAAATAGGTATAAAAATCTGAATAAATTAGTGTGACTCCTTCCAGTTGGGTTCAATGATTCCTACAACTCTCTTCATTTCCAGGGCACAATGCAGTTTTCCACCATGAGTTTTCTCAACAGTACTGTTTTTACTTTGCAGAATTTAAGGGACACACGTATTGATGTTTATTGCTGCTCCCCTCCAAAAATAAGGTGGAAGGTTATTCCTTGACCATGATTCATTTTGTTTTGATATATTTCCGTTCAAGGAATGTAGACTTATTTGGATTTCGTGCAAAACAAATTTTTGCTTTGTAATCCAGCGCTTCTTCTATTGTTCTGAAAAGAGTTTAATCCTTTTTTTACTGTCACTTTGCTTAATGAAGGTCACTACAGGTTTTTTTTTGTCATTCCCTTGAGGCCCAAAGAAGACCTGCCAAGATGAGAAAAACATGTTTTCAGCCTACTGCTTACTAGTATACCCTATAATTATGAAATTGATGGATTACTTCCAGTTCCTCCCCAAAAATGCTAGAGCACCTGATGGTCACTTGTGAAAACTGAGACCCAAGGTTACCAAATGCTCTTAATAGTACTTGTGCCATTCAGCCGGGGTGGTAAGCAGCCAAGCAGCCAAAACACAGCCAGTCAGATTGCTCACCTTTTCAATGGTCCATTGTGGGCTACAGAGCCATTTAGAGTAATGGCACGAGAGGGGTCATGATACTCTCCCCAAAAACAACATGGAAAAAATAGGAATACTGTGAAGAAAGGAGGCTTTTGTGCAAGATGATAGTATCTTGGGGGTTAGTGCTGGTGCTGCTGTCTCATGCAGCTTGCAATGTTCCTATCTGTAAATGTACCACCTACGAGATTCTTTCTGGTCTTCACCAATATTACCAGTCCGGAGACCTCATTATTGCAGGCATTATTTCTCAGATCTATATGACCTCTGATGAGATGACATTTGCAAAACATCCCTTCCAGGAATTGTTTGATGACCTTATGTATGTTTCTCTTTCTCTGAATGATACTTTATATGTGTCCAAATGTGTCCAAATAATAATGTGGTTTGATTTTTCTTAGAGATGAATGTTAGCTTTGGTGGAGTAGGAGGGGGGATATGATTGAAGTCTATAAAATTATGCATGGGGTAGAAAATGTTGACAGAGAGACATTTTTCTCTCTTTCTCACAATACTAGAACCAGGGGGCATACATTGAAAATGCTGGGGGGAAGAATTAGAACTAATAAAAGGAAACACTTCTTCACGCAACGTGTGATTGGTGTTTGGAATATGCTGCCACAGGAGGTGGTGATGGCCACTAACCTGGATAGCTTTAAAAGGGGCTTGGACAGATTTATGGAGGAGAAGTCCATTTATGGCTACCAATCTTGATCCTCCTTGATCTGAGATTGCAAATGCCTTAGCAGACCAGGTGATCGGGAGCAACAGCCGCAGAAGGCCATTGCTTTCACATCCTGCATGTGAGCTCCCAAAGGCACCTGGTGGGCCACTGCGAGTAGCAGAGAGCTGGACTAGATGGACTCTGGTCTGATCCAGCTGGCTTGTTCTTACGTTCTTATGTTCTTCTTATGTTCTTAAAAGCGTAACACTGGAGGACCTTTTCTACTGTTGTTGAGGACTGACTATGGCTCAATAGAAAAACATGCTTTGTATGCTGAAGATCCCAGGCTCAATCTCTAGAACCTCCAGTAAAAGGGATCCGGTAGTAGATCATCTGAAAGATCTTCACCTGAGATTTGGGAGATTGGCTGCAGTCAGAGTTGGCAATACCAGCCTCAGCAGACTGAAGGCTTAACTCAACATAAAACAGCTTCAAGTGTTCATGCCAGGGTGACTCACATTTCCTGTGCTGAATATTATCATGGTTATTAATATAAGTAGTCATGTTCATTGTTGGTCTGAAATGCAGCAGGCATGTGGCAAGCATAGAGGAATCATTCTGATATTGCCAGTGCTGATTGAATGGGAAAACACAAGAACACACAAGGCACTGAATCAGGCTATTCATCCCTAAAGCTCAGTATTGCCTGCTCTGAGCAGCAGCAGCTGTCCAGTATTTCAGGCTGAGGACTTTCACATCACCAACTACCAGATCCTTTCAAATGGAGATTCCAGGGATTGATCCTGGGAGCAGATATTCTACTACGGAGCTGTGACCAGCTCCAAAGCTCAGCATTCCATGTCATATTTGGTAGTGTTCCATACTGATATGTAGAATGAATGAATGAATGAATGAATGAATGAATGAATGAATGAATGAATGAATGAATGAATGAATGAATGAATGAATGAATGAATGAATGAATAAATGAATGTTTACGGTTAACAACCAGTAATACAATAATTCATAAAAGGCCACATTCCAAATATTTACAGACAAAGAGGTAAAAAGTTAAAATATAAAATAGAACTTATTTTAACATTCCTCTAAAAAAAACCCTATCCACTTAACTTCCTGTGTTTACTTACTAAAACACAAAACTGAGCTACAGTACTGGGAATTCTTTGGTCCTAAACCCAACAGCAAATAGTTCAATTTCCATTTATTGTTGACAGGCAGTTTGAAGAGGTGGCTGAAATTTTACCAGGTGGGGAGTTGAGAGTTCAAGAAATGGCATGAACAGCTCGTTGTACTTCTTTTAAAGAAACTTGGGGAGCAAAGAAGATTATGTGTAACTCTGGGCAGAGCCTGAAATCCATTTGGGCAAAAATTAGGCAGGAATGAAACCAATTAGCTGGGTAGTGTGGGATGAATGGTGGGCTGCCTTCTAAAACTAGCTTCCTGAAGCAATTGCCTTATACAACCAGACCCTAATCTGATATTTTAGCTTTCCATGACACACAGAAGTATAAGCTCTGACACCCACATTACTCACTGCGTGAACTCTCAAAGCAGCTGAAATTCCTTATGCATGTGTCTCAAATAATTATTGTTGACGTTACAAGTCTGGAAAATACAGTCTGAACCTCTAACAGTATGAGCTGATTTGAACAGTAATCTTATGCATGCATTAGCCTCTGAAACAAAGTTGTCATTTTTTTTGCTGTAGTACCCAGAGAAGAAGCTTCCAGATATGTGTTGAAGTATTTTCACAATTCGTTTCATTGGAACCCCCAAGCTATTTTAGTGATAGATTAATAGAAATGTAGCCATGCGTATATTATCTATTATCTGATGTACTGTGACACATCACACAACTTTGATAATAGGTCACTGACTCAAAACTACCAGCATATCTTAGCTTTGGTGTTTGCTGTAAAGGAGATCAATGGAAATCCCAGGATTTTGCCCAACATGACTCTCGGGTTCCATGTCATCAATAGCAATTTCCTTGCAAAATGGACCATTCGTGCATCCATGGAAATTCTCTCTTCCCGGGGCAATTCCATCCCTAACTACAGATGTGACACCCGGCACAATCTAGCAGCAGTCATTGGAGGTCCCAATTCAGATGTCTGTTCCTTCATGGCATCCATTCTATGCCTATACAAAATCCCACAAGTAAGCTGTGTCCTTGGGAGTTTAACAAGTCTTTTGCATTTCTTTAACCTCTCAGTTGGGAGTTTAAGAAGTCTTTTGCATTTCTTTAACCTCTCAGTTGTGGCTTGATGGTCTAGAGATAAAAAAAAAGAAGCACTTCTGAAAATAAAACAGTGTGGCTGGAAAGTCACATCTTGACCGAATGCAGCTATGGAAGCACAAGAAACATTCATGGGCCTTCCTTTAGTCTTTTACATGGCCACCAACATCAGAATAGAGAGCTTCTGTTTTTCTCAGGTTCTTGAATATAAGATTGAATCCAAAGGTCCCATTTCACTAATCAATAGTAGAACCTTCTTCTAGTGAAACACTCACAATTCTGTTGCATGATAAAAGGCAACCGAACTAAGGCTTCAGATTACACCCATTTTTTTCTTACCCAGTTTACATATTCAACAAAATCAAATAGTAACAGCTGGGTATGTACCACTCCAAATTACTTCAGCGTATTTTTTTCACCTGTTCTCCCTGGAGAATTTTTTAAATCTGATGCTTTAAAAAAACAATTTATGATAGTGCCCTTTTTGTGGGCCCATGGGCACTCCAACTTGGGGGAAAAATTGGTAGGGGGAGAAGAGGAGCAGCCCTAAAAGAAGTGCAGTTACAGACAGCAGCAGCACAAACTCTCTGATAGAAGTAATTAAACTCAAGAAAGAAGAATATGGCCCAGGTTAGCCCAGTCTCCTCAGATATTGGAAGCTAAGCAAGGCTGGCCCTAGTTAGTACTTCTTAAAAGCAAAATGTTGAAGGCACAATCACAAATGAGACCTATGCGAAAGAAAAATTAGAGGAGCCTAAAGAAAGCTAGCTAGAGTCATAAAGCGCTCTGTAAATATTTGAGAAATAATAATAATAATAAAGGTTGGCTGTTGAGGGTTTTCCAGGCTGTGTGGCTGTGGTCGGGTAGTTCTAGCTCCTAATAGTTCCCATCTATGGCTGGCATCTTCAGAGGCATGTAAAAGTATGTCGTGTTTCTCTCTGGCCCTTTCCGCACAGGCCAATAAAAGCAGGGGAAAGGTGAACCCGCCACCGCCCCAACCCCTTTGCACGGCTGACTGTTTCATGGACAGCCAGCGCATTGGCTGAGGCATGTCTTTGCACAAAGGCATTTCCCCCATCCCCTGCCAGCCTTTCCCCACCTGCCTAGCTGCGAAGCGCAGTTCAGCTGCAAACCACGTTAAAACAAAAGAATCACACATAACACGATTGTTGGAAAACCCGGGGGGGGGGACCGTGGAGCAGATCTGAATTAGGATCAGGATCAGTGCGAAGTTCCCCCACAACCTGTTTTTTTAACCAGTGTTATCCTGATTTAATTGGCCCGTTCAGAAAGGGTCTCCGTGGCACAATGCCCTAGGTGCAGGCAAAATGTTGGAAGAAAAAACTAACAGACCATGGCCATACAGCCTGATAACAGCCAATTGATTCCATCCAAGAAAGCCTTTGACAATATATCCAGACATTTCTTTGGTAAAAGGAAAAAGACATGCTGGAGTATGTTGGCCTCTGGCAAGTATGTTTGAAAAGCATTCAAAAAGCTATTTATTAATTGCTCTGTTTGAGCAGTTTTAAGTCCAATTACTTGTTTCTTGGAGAACTTTGGTTATTGATCTGTTGGCACCCAAAACAGCAACAGAAAAGCAAAAAAGATTCTATGTCCAGGGATGTGCCTGAACCAGTAGCAAAGCTCTTCCAGCCATTCCCATGCTGCGAGTATCTCTTTTGGCACCCCTATGAAGTGCTTCTTCATGCATAATCTTTTCCTTTATTTTAACAGTTTGACCAGCCCTGGACCATGTATTGTCACATTTCTTAATACTTAGTCTGATTCATGTCCTCACATTCTCCCCAAATGTATTCATACAAACTGACAGCATACTCAGATATGGACTGGATCTCATAAGATATTTAAGGAGAAGCAAAATTTGGCAATAATGTTACAAAGAAAGATGCAAAACAAAGAGAGATGCAAGATGCAAATTCTGAAGGTAGTCTGTGGTTAAGAGCAGTGGACTCTTATCTGGAGAACTAGATTGGTTTCCCAGCTCCTACACATGAAGCCTGCTGGCTGACCTTGGGCTAGTCACAGTTCTTGCCAAATTCTCTCAGTCCCGCCTACTTCACAAGGTGTCTGTTGTGGGGAGAGGAATAGAAGGAGTTTGTAAGCTGCCTTGAGACTCATGGTTAAGAGAAGCATGGTATAAATCCAAACTCTTCTTCACTTCTTTTTTATCTTATTTAGCTCACTTATGGCTCTTCAGTGATAAACAGTAATACCCAAGCTGTTTTCTTCCATCAAATGTTTCCAGATCCAAC
This sequence comes from Sphaerodactylus townsendi, assembly GCF_021028975.2. Lineage (NCBI taxonomy): Eukaryota > Metazoa > Chordata > Lepidosauria > Squamata > Sphaerodactylidae > Sphaerodactylus > Sphaerodactylus townsendi. Next base: position 113,019,131 of record NC_059431.1, on the reverse strand, counting down.
CCAGCAATACATGGGGATTTTGCAGTTACTGCAACATTTCAAGTGGATATGGATTGGAGTGGTTTATGTAGAAAATGAAAATGGAGAACACTTTGTGCAGAATGTGCTTCCCATATTTTCCCAAAGAGGAATCTGTTTTAATTTCCTAAAAAGGATTCCAAAAATAACTTTTTCCAATAATGCTGATGAAATGGTGGCCGATGGGTTTGAAATAAACAATATCATCGCAGGAAGCACCGCCAACGCAGTGGTTTTGCATGGCGAAATTGAGACCATGATCCTTTTGAGAATTTTGCACCACATTTCCGAATTTCAGGATCAGGCAATGACAAACAGAAGTAAAGTCTGGATTATGACAGCCGAGATAGATTTCACGTCATTTGCCTTTCAAAGAGGTTGGAGCATCGACTTCCTCCAGGGAGCCCTATCTTTTGCATTACACTCAAAGGATGTGTCAGGATTCAGGGATTTTCTTCAGATCAGAAACCCTATCTCAAATAAAGAAGACGGCTTTATCTGGGACTTCTGGGAGTATGCATTTAATTGTTCTTTCCCCAACCCCACAATCGATGGGGATACACACTTGAAGAAACTCTGCAGTGGTGAGGAGAAGCTGGAGGCTCTTCCTGGGTCTGTTTTTGAAATGAGCATGACTAGCCACAGCTACAACATCTACATTGCTGTTTGTGCTGTGGCACATGCTTTGTTTGCCATGCTTTCATCTCAACCTAAACATCAAAGAATGGCTGATCTGGGAAGACCAAAGCTTCTGAATCAACATCAATGGCAGGTAATTTTAGAGGATACAGCAGTGTTGGCGATCTCAGCATATATGTGTCTCTGCAACCGTGTAATCGACAATATACGGAAAAGCTTTTTTTCTGGAAAGGCTACCAAGTATTAGCTGCATCATAGATTTTATTTTACAAATGATTTTATCTTTAATTTATAGATTTTATCTATAAATTTTATTAGAGATTTAAATTAAAGATTTAAATTTAAATTTAAAGATTTAAATTAAAGATTTTATCTTTAGGCAACTTGATTGTTCTGATCTTACCTGATGACTGCAAATTAGGATCTACTATCACCAATATTGCAGCATTGGACATATGTGTATCTCCTTAGGAGTACCTAAGATGCTAGCTACTGTGGGTTTTTGGGGTTATGTGGCTGTGGTCTGACAGTTTTTGCTCCTCACGTTTCACCCACATCTATGGTTGGCATCTTCAGAGGCATATCATGGGGAGATGTGCCACAAACACCGTGCCATGCCTCTGAAGATGCCAGTCATCAGAGACACAGCTCCAAGGGGGTGGGGGAGTGTTCCAGGGTGTGTGTGGCAAGGGTGTTCCAGGGGCATGGTGGGGCATTCTGGGGGCATAGAGGGGGTGTTCTGGGGCGGGGGCATTCTGGTGTTGGATGGGGGCGGAGGATGCACCAGTGCACCGGGCTCTTTCCCCCCTTGCTACGCCTCTGCCAGTCATAGATGCTGGTGAAACATTAACAGCAAAAACTACCAACCATGGCCGCACAGCTGGAAAACGCACCACAGCCAGATCTCATTGTGATAGCCTTTGACATTGCACAGTACTTAAGACTGCAGCGGAACCTCGGTTTTCGTCAGCAATCCATCTGGGAAACCTCAGCCTAAATCTGAAACTGACGAAAACCGAGGCAACCACTGGCAAACAATGGAGATACCTGGCTCCCCAGTTTTCCTCGCAAAAAAGACAAAAACTGACAAAACCCGAAGCAAGCGACGAAAACCGAGACAAAATTTTTGCAGAAAGAATCGTTGAAAACTGTCGACGACGAAAACTGACGAGGACGACGAAAACCGAAATTCCATTGTATTTGGCCCTCCCTATGTATTTCTTTTACATGGATCAACCAAAAGATATCCCCTCGTGAATCATCAGTATTTGCATAATAAGTGGATATTCCGAGGAGAACGTGTTAGCAGAACAAATCCAACATCTGCTCCACCATTCAGCATTGGATCATAGAGTAAGATTTGGACGGAATGTTTTTCTCCTGCAGGTGTACAATAGTACCTACTTGCTGACGATTTAAATTATCTTTACCTCCTAATGTATATCTTTTTTCTGTGCACAAAAGCTGCACCAGTTCCTGAGGAGGGTCTCATTTAACAGCAGTGGTGGTGAAATGGTTTCCTTTGATCAACATGGAGAACTGAAGGCCGGATTCGACATTATCAACTGGGTCGCTTTCCCAAACCAGTCCTTCCTTCGAGTCAAAGTTGGTCAGGTAGACCCCAAGGCTGGCCCAGAAAAAGCATTTGTGATATATGAGGATACCATCACATGGCCTCATCGATTTAACCAGGTTGTGTTTATATACATAAAAGGGGATGGGCTGTGGCTCCGTGGTAGGACATCTGTTTGGTACCTAGAAGGTCCCAGATTCAGTCCCAGCATCTGCAGCTAAAAGGACCAAGCAGTTGGTGATGCAGATGTCCTTAGCCTGAAGACCTGGAGTGCCACTGCCTGTCTGAGTAGATGGTACTGACTTATATAGACCAATGGTTTGATTCAGTACAAGCCAACTTCAGGTGTTCAGGTTTTGGGTCAAACTCAGAGCCAGATTCATGTTGTTAGTTCTTGTAACAACTTGAGGCTGATTGCTGAGGCCCCTTCCGCATGGAGGCGGAAGGGGTTGGGTCGGCGTAATCCATGTGGCGTAATCCATGTGGACGGTCCCAGAACCGGCTGGGATGACGGCGCCACGGAGCGCCATCACCCGGCCGACCCGGCTTGTCCCTGGCCCTCCGGCACGTCGCCGAGGCCTGGAGACACGCCCCCTGGCCCTGCATGCCTGCTTGAGCGTCGCAGGGCAGGGGGGCGTGTCCCCAGGCCTTGGCGACGTGCTGGAGGGCCAGGGACCAGGTAAGTGATGGGTGGGAGTGGGGGGGAGGGCGCCTTGGAGCTGGCATTTTCAAACAACCTCGCTCCCCAAGCGAGGTTGGAAATGCCGGCTTCGCGCCGGTCGGGCGACGCGAGGGCGGCGCGGCTGCGAAGCAGCTGCGCCCCCTGTGCGAATGGCTCCCTGGGGACGGCGTTTTTGCCGTCCCCAGGGCGCCATTAAACGCCCGTGCGGAAAGGGCCTGAGTGTCTGAATTAAGAACTGAACTTCTGATGAGAGTCTGATGAAATTAGGGAATCCATCAGACAGTAGTTTACACTGTGTAGTTTATTTATAGTATTCATGGCAATGGAATCTTCTGCTTCCCCTCTGATATGTGTGTGAGCTGGTTTAGTCTCATGGGGTGGAATCCCTGCTAATTAGTTTTGTTGGTTAACTGGAAGCATAAAACTCATGAATGTCCCTTTTCTGGAGCCGATTGTGCACATACCCATATCACCTTGTTCATTAAACATGCATTGTTCTGTGCTCACTATCTGTGCTTTTAGGAGCCTTAGAGCAGGAATCTAAAAGAGGACCCCAATCCTGACCTGCAAGACAAAATCTTGTCTTGCCCTGACCTCTGAAGCCAGGCTAGTCCAATCGCATCAGAAGTTCAATAGGCTTGGCACTGATTAGTACTTTGACAAGTGACCACCAAGGAAGTCCAAAGTCACTACGCAGAGCCAAGCAATGTCAAACTACCTCTGTTTTTTGGTTGCTACTAGAGTCACCATAATTTGGCTGTAACTTGTTGGCACTTTCCACCTTGAGAACTTGGTGCTGGCAGTTCATAAGGTCCACTCCAAAGTCTATTCCTCATCTCATTGCTTCAAGTAAGAGCGATGGAAGGTCAGTTTGAAGAAAAGTCTCTGGGTCTGTTCTCCATCTGACCTGCCTATCAGCCTGTATAAATGAAGCCGCTGACCTAAACCTAATAGGAGAACCAAATAGTTCATGCAAATGTTTGTAGAGTCCCATGAAGCCTTCCCCAAAAAATTAGATGTGACAGTGATGGGCCGAAGAGGAAAGACTGTGCATAGAAATGATAATCTGCTTGGGTCGGTGGTTCAGGGGGAAGGTTTCCTGGCAATTCTTGGTGGGTGGTATATTTCCACATAAAAATCTTTAGTCAGTATCCTCTCGGTGCACCAATGCTCCTTAGCTAAGATGCTCCAATGTCATTCCAACAGTGATCGCAAATCATTTAAAGATATACAATGAAACAAAATATACCATTTGAGGGTAAAATATTTTTTTCTCTTTTACTGAAGGAGAAGCCCCTTTCGCAATGTAATGAAAACTGTCCTTTTGGTCATAGCAAAGCAAAGAAGGAAGGGGAGCCATTTTGTTGTTATGATTGCCTTCGATGTCCAGAAGGGAAGATCGCAAATAAGAAGGGTAAGGAGGAGAAAAGAGGTGGCCCTAGTTTTCTCTGCCTCAAAGAGTCACAAAGTGGCTTACAAACTCCTTCCCTTCCCCTCCCCACAACAGACACATAATGAGATAGATCAGTGGTGGCGAACCTATGGCATTCCAGATGTTCATGGACTACAATTCCCATCAGCCCCGGCCAGCATGGCCAATTGGCTATGCTGGCAGGGGCTTATGGGAATTGCAGTCCATGAACATCTGGAAACTCTCAGGTTCTCCACCTCGATAGGTGGTATTGAGAGAAATTCAAAGAAAGAGAACTGTGAGGCAACCTAAGGTTACTCGAAGCAGGAAACATGGAAAAAGAATCAAACATGGTTCTCCAGATTAGAGTCCACTGCTCCTAACCACTACTCCACAATGTTTTCTGTGAAAATGTCTGTGAAGTTTATGCTCCAGGCTTTACAACGTGCATGATGTGTAACGGTTAAAATTTGTTACACCTGGTTCTGTGAAGTAGAGAAACTGATAGAAGAACTGAAATTACCGAGTTCTTAACAGAGTAAAAACACAACAGAGTTTTAAAAGGAATTATCCTTTGTTAGGATTCTAGTAAATTAGGCTACAAAACATATACAACAAAAAGAGGAAGACAAAACATAATCATGTGCAAAAATGCACAAGCAAGCGAACACACATAGAAATGAACAGCAAAACAGCATCAACAACACAGCACAAGGAGAAAAGAGCAGGAGGAGAATAAGGTAAAGGGGTAAAAAAGGGAGAAGTAATAAGCATACAAAGCTTTATATGCATACAAAGAGAAGTAATAAGCATACAAAGCTTTATATATGCAAAAAAGGAAGGTGACCCTTATTAGCTGCTCATCTGCCCTGCATTAACAACCAAGTAAATGCAGCTATCTTCCTCCTGCAAGGACTTACTGAAAGAATCACTCGGAATGCCAAATATTCTAATAGAAACTGCCATATTCTTTTACAGACATGGACACCTGTTTCCAGTGTCCGGAAGCCCATTATCCGAACAGTGACCAGGATTCATGTCTCCCAAAAGTGATCACTTTCTTGTCTTATGGGGAACCTTTGAGCATCATCCTGGCTGTCTTTGCTTTTTCATTTTTTGTCATCACAGTTTTGGTGCTTGGGATCTTTATTAAGCATCAGGACACTCCCATCGTCAAAGCCAACAACCGGGACCTCACCTACACTCTCCTCATCTCCCTCCTGCTATCCTTCCTTTCTGCTTTGCTGTTCATTGGTGAGCCTAAGAAGGTGACTTGTCTTCTTCGACAAACTGCTTTTGGCGTCCTCTTTTCAGTCGCAGTTTCCTGCCTTTTGGCCAAAACAGTCACCGTGGTTCTAGCTTTCATGGCCTCCAAACCAGGATCAACAATGAGGAAATGGTTGGGGAAAAGACTAGCCAACTCCATAGTTATTTGCTGCTCTGTCATTCAAGCCACTCTTTGCACTTTGTGGCTAACAACCGCTCCTCCATATCCAGGCTTTGACATGCATTCAGTGCCTGAAGAAATTGTACTGGAGTGTAATGAAGGGTCAGTCATCATGTTCTACTGTGTCCTGGGCTACATTGGCTTCCTGGCCATTGTCAGCTTCTCTGTGGCTTTCCTGGCCAGGAAGTTACCTGACAGTTTCAATGAAGCCACATTAATCACCTTCAGCATGTTGGTCTTCTGTAGTGTTTGGGTATCCTTTGTTCCAACTTATTTGAGCGCCAAAGGGAAACACATGGTGGCCGTGGAGATCTTCTGTATTTTAGCCTCCAGTGCTGGATTACTTGGCTGCATCTTTTGCCCCAAATGTTACATCATTGTGCTGAGACCTGATTTGAACAAAAAGATAAAGCTAATAAAGGGTACTAAATGTTAACAATCTGCATTTTAAGATGGACTCCTGATTTCTTTATCTAATCCTCTGTTCTCTCTCTCATTTTTTCCAAGTACTTGCATGTTCATATCTCTGTGTTCATTTGTTTGGTACTTAATTTCCCAGGAGAACGAGGAGAGGCTTGAATCTCTGGCCCTTTCCACACTACGGAAAGGGCGCCCCTGCACCAGCAGGAATTCTGCTGGGGGAGGGGGGGCCGTCCGCCAGGTGCGTGCGAGCGGCCCAGCAGAGGCCGGCGTGGGAGAGACGGCTCCGCATGGAGCCGCCTCTTCCCCATCCCCCCACTCACCTCGTCACCTTCGTCGCCCTGCTGGACTCCTAAGACCCGCCCATGCTGCCGTCTGACCTCCTGGGGTCGGAGGACAGTGAGGGTGGGTCTCAGCAGTCTGGTAGAGCGACGAAGGCAACGAGGTGAGTGGGAGATGTACGGGGAAAACAGCGTGTTCCCGGCGGTGCCATTTGCACCACGCCAGCGGGAACACGGTGGCCTGATGCCGCCCTGGGGGCGGTGGAGGGGAGCCAGGTCAACGCTGCTGCGTTTTAGCAGCGCCACCTGTGCGAACGGCTCCCTGGGGACGGCATTTTTGCCATCCCCAGGGCGCCATATATGGCCCATGCAGAAAGGGCCTCTGTCTGTCACTTTCTCTCTTTTGGTTTGCAAGGCAGGCAGAATTCTGGGAGGGGGCAGGATAGTCCTTTCTCGGGGAAAGCAAAGGAGATCATTATGCTTTAAGCTTTACTGGAGTGATAGACCCAGTGAAACTGAAAAAAAATTGACACGGTTTGGCAAACTAATGCTAGACCAAAGACAGCAACAAAACAGAAACGGAGTTGTGCAACTAGTTTGCTCACTACTCTACATTCCAACATCAGATGACCAAAGAATGATGTTGGAACAGCAGTAGACCAGAGAAGTAATTGATGCAAGCAGGCACAAAAAAAAATTGGGAACTATGGAAAGTCAGGGTTTTTTTTTTAAATCTAGTTTCATGGAAGAGAAAATACTCAGGAAAAACCTCAGTGCTGTCACAAATCCCATAGGATCTGTCTTATTAATTTTAGTCTAACTGTGACCAAGTACACAATTTCACTGCACTTGATGCCATAAAGGAAACAAAATGCTCTGGGGAGATCCTTCCTTCCTTGTAATTATCTCTAATTACAGCGAGCTTGCATCCTTTCTGCCAAAATCCATAAAATAGCCCCGTGCTAGTGAGATTCAGGCTGCTTAGGAAAGAAAAGATTTCCCCCTTTCCTTCTGACTTTGTTGACTCTCCTTCCCCTTTAAATCTAGAGCCCAGGTATTAGATGAGTTTCACATCACCTTCCACAGCTATTGAAGCCAAAAGCTGTAAACAAACCCGTGCTGGATGATGATGATCAAGACAGATCAAGAGGGTTCTGTGTCAAGGGAAGAAGGTTTTGCCTTCTTGATGACAAGGTTTAAGGGGTCATTACAGCTTCTGCTGTTGCTGCTGCTGCCACAGACTGAATGCAAGTTAAATCCTGGCATTTGTACTATGTGCGATCCCCTCCAGACTCAGTTTCAGTATTATCAGCCAGGGGATCTTGTTGTCAGTGGACTCACTTCTCAGTACCTTTCCATGTCTGAGCAGGTATCTTTTGAGGAACACCCCAAAACAAAGATAGTTGATGAACCAATGTAAGAATATGGCTTTTCCTTCCTATATGTTACACTGTTTTATAACCCTTTCAAATAGAACATACATCTAATCAATCACATAGTTTGAAAATGACATGTAGATATAGATAAAGATGTTCAAGGGTGTAGAATCAACTATCTGTGTTGCTTGTACTCCACGCACTTCAAAAACACTACAGGAAATAATCATTTTGCTATGTAGAGGCCTGAATATGTGTGGCTCTTGTGAGGGAAATTGGAATTGTCCAATGCATCAAAGGGGTCGTGTCACAGACCACTTGTTTCATTCTTGAGTATGCATAATGTTGTCTTTCTTAATACTTTAAGAGAAGAAGCAAATTATTCCACTTGTTAAAGAGGCAAATAAGATACTAATAGGTTAAAACATCATATTTAATTGGAGGCTGTGAAATAACTCTTGCTATAAAGCACAGTCCAAGAGGAATAATAGCAGATGATTCTGCAATGAACAGTAGGAAGCAGTTCATGAAGATGGGACATTCTTTGTACGTATAACATGTCTCTTGTTTTAGCGCAATGATAAAGAACTATCAACATGTCCTGTCCTTGGCATTTGCTGCAAAAGAGATCAACGAAAACCCCCAAATCTTGCCAAACCTCACCTTGGGGTTCCATATCTATGACAGCCACTTTGATGCCCGGATAACGTATCAAAACACCTTGAACCTTCTTTTTAGTCAGAAGAGGACGATGCCCAACTATGAATGTGACAAGAAAAGGAATCCAGTTGCTGTCATTGGGGGGCTGGGTTCAGAAACTTCCCTCCAGATAGCCTCTCTTTTGAGCATCTACAAGATCCCACAGGTAAGATGATGCCCATTCAAATCATTCCTATTTACTGGAGCACCTCCAGTGTTCTGGTAACAGTCCCTGATGTTGTTCCTATTATGGGACAATACTGAGCAAGCAAAGAAAAATTGAGGGGAGGCTGTGATAGTGATTCTTGGCATGCAGACGCCAAGAATACCACTCCATATAATATAATATAATATAATATAATATAATATAATATAATATAATATAATATAATATAATGTAATGTAATGTAATGTAAGGTAAGGTAAGGTAAGGTAAGGTAAGGTAAAGATGCGATGCAGTGTGATGCGGTACGGTACTGTACTGTACTGTACTGTACTATACTGTACTGTACTGTACTGTACTGTACTGTACTGTACTATACTATACTATACTATACTATACTATACTATACTATACTATACTATACTATACTATACTATACTATACCACCATTATTATATAATATAATAATACCACTCCATATCGCAATTTGAAATATTGGAGGGCACAACATGTGTCTGCAGAGAAGAAAGGTTCTATGTCCCAGCAAGGAAATGGTTCTCCATGACAGTTACCTATTTGTCTCAGTCTATTGAAGTTGACATTGTTCTTGTGATGCTAAAATGCAGTGGAAGCCAATGAAAACTACCCTGAGCTCTTTAGAACTTGGTTGAAATACAAATACGATCAATAAAATCAGCATTACAATTAAGCAACCATTTGTTTATCCCACAACATGGCAACTCTGCCTCAGTAGTCTGAAATTCCTGTTTTTACTTAGGTGACGTATTTCTTATATGACCCAACAGCCAGTGATATCACTCAACAATTATATCGAGTTGTCCCCAGTGAACTCTATCTGTACAGGGGCATTATCCGGCTTCTTCAGCATTTCCAATGGAATTGGGTTGGGCTCATTGCAAAGAACGATGACAAAGGAGAGAAGTTTGTGCAGACGTTGGAATGTCTGCTTTCTGAGAATGGAATCTGTGCCGCCTTCACAGATAGAATTCCAAACCAGAGCAGTATTTGGGGCACGCTAGATTTGTTAGATGCTTTCCAGAACATGTCATTTGTTCAAAACAAGGAAGGTGTCAATGTATTTATTGTAAGCGCGGACTCTCACAGCATGTTATGCTTGCGGGTGGGACTGAACATGATTGAACCAGATGCCATGGCGCCACTACAGAAAGTGTGGGTTATGACAGCTCATTGGGACTTCTCCTCAGCAACAATTCACAGAGACATGGATATCCAACTCTTCTATGGTGCCTTATCCTTTGCAATTCACTCTAATGAGGTACAGGGATTCCAACATTTCCTCTGGAGCCTGGATCCTCACTCTAGAGAAGATGGTTTTATCCGGATTTTCTGGGAGCAGTCATTCAACTGTCTATTTCCGGATACCCATGTGGGTCACGAGAGCAGCAACACCTGCACAGGGCTAGAGAAGCTGGAGAGCCTTCCTGGGCCCATTTTTGAAATGAGCATGACCAGCCAAAGCTACAGCATCTACAATGCTGTCTATGCTGCAGCACACGCTTTGCACGCCATGCATTTGTTTAGAAGCAAACATGGAACAAGAGGAAGTAGAGACAATCTGGAATCCTCCAGACCACAGCAGTTTCAGGTAATATGTGAAAGACAGATCGACTTTTCACCACAAATATGTTTATGATGGCCAACAATTAAGCACCCCGGGTGTTCGATGTGCACTTCCTTGGGCTTTCCTTGGGCTCTTCTAACTCTTTCCCCTTCCTCTTAATTTCAGATGTCACAAATGATGGGTCCTATCCTAACAGTAGCAAACAATGCCTGGAAACTTAGATTTTTCCAGTTTTCACAGGGTCTATTTTCTAGACAATCCATGGGGCAACTTCAGTGGGCAATGGCATGAATGTCTCCAATTTCCCCCTGTATTTGGAATTCTGCTGTTTGGAATGTGCCTCATTCATTGCTTGTCAATAATGCCTACACATATCTTTATTTTATTTATTTATTTATTTATTATTCCGATTTTTATACCACCCTATCCCTGAGGGGCTCCCCGAGGGGCTCCCCGAGGGGCTGATTAGCATATCTTCTGCTAATCAGACCTCCCCCACTTCCCAATCCCCTAAAATAGCATGCCATTTAAATGCTAACCAGGGCTGGCCAAGTGTCACAACCCCAGACTTATCCAATAAACAAATCAGTACTGTGAGGATAGAATATATTAAAGCAGGCAAAGCCTTATATCCCCCACCATAGGCATGTCCTTCCCCTCCACCCCCTCTCCTACTCCACCTTTTGGCAGGAAGGCACACTCACACACATTCCTCAGACAGTGAGAACGAGGAAGGAACAGAGACCCCAAACTTCCCCTCACCGCTTCCAGCTGCAGAACTGTTACAAAGCCAGATAAGAGACAGTCTGGTATGGGATGGATGAAATGCAGACAATTCTCAAGGCTGTTTGGAAGAATTGACCCTGAATGAAATATGGCAGGGTCCTGGCTAAGATATTAGAGGGCCATGACACCTAGGTTATCCCAGGTCAGGGTACACCCTTTCTGGCTGGGTTACATTTGAAATTTTTTATTATATTGCATTGTTTTCTTTCCCCCTTATGTCTGGTAGCTTGCAAGTGTTTGTCCAGATGCTTCCTGAAGACTCCCAAGGAGGGGGAATGCACCATCTCCTGATTCCACTGCTGAACTACTCTTACTGTAAAAAAATTCTTCCTAATGTCCAATTGGTACCTTTCTGCCCATAATTTAAACCCACTATTGCAAATCCTGTTCCATGCTGCCAACAGGAACAGCTCCTTGCCCTCCTCTAAGTGACTGTCAGATCCATGCTTATCAATGCTTAGATGTCTTGCTGTGTGGGGATTGCAAATGTTTCCTGTAAATGCTTTCCGGTTTCCCTCTCCCCTCCCTGGCAATTCCTGAGCCAGCCCTCACGAGGAAGGTCACGAGCGTTCCCAGGTTTTTTCTTGGAAGCTCTGTAGTGCAAATGTTATACTCTCTGTGAAACACATTTGTTGGGAATCAAATGGGGGGGGGAATTGAAGGATATAATTGCTGGATCTAAGCGGGAGAGCTTAGATTCAGCTTTCTCTGTTACTCTATGTGTTGTAGAAATAAACTGCTTTAGGACTCTCCTACGGTCTCTGTTATTTCCACGTTCGAGAGCCTGACAGTGAGAGCCTTTCAAATGAGAGCAATCATGTCCTCCCTCAGCCTCCTCTTTTCCAGACTCAGCAATCCCAATCCCTCAATCTTTCCTCATAGGGCTTGTTCTTCAGGTTCCTGATCATCCTTATTGCTCTCCTCTGAATCCGATCCTGATGATGGTCTTACTTTGCCTTTAAGGCAAAGCAAACTAAGAACTACAAAGAACAGTGTGCTAAATTATGAAGGCGCCAGGAAGGATTAGGATCCACAATTCATTATTTGCTATAAATCGCTTCCATGTCAATTTTCTTTCATTTTAGCTTCACCCTTTTCTGAAGATAATTTCATTCAACAATAGTGCTGGGGACAAGGTGTCTTTTAATGAGAATGGTGACAAAGCAGCAGGATTTGATATTATAAATTGGCTTGCTTTCCCAAACCGATCCTTCTTGAAAGTGAAGGTAGGAAGAATGGATCCTGAAGTTCCAGGAGGCAGAGAGTTCTCCATTAATGAGGCCATTATTACTTGGCCTAGCAGATTTAACCAGGTAAGGCCTGCTTGGGTCTTCTAGGGGACAACAAAGCCCACTTGAGTATTTGAAACAAAATTAAAATCCAGTAGCACATTAAAGGATGACAAAAATTTCTGGGATATGAGCTTTCATGAGCCAAAGTTCATGACATTAGATACAAATAGAATGGGAATCCGTATTTATATACCAGGCCAGAGCGTTGGAGAGGAAAAAAGGTCAAAAGTGGCAGCTTGTATCCAACCACATTTGAACATCTCTTGCCTTGAAAACCCTAAAGGATCACCATGAATCAGCTGTGACTTGAGGACATTTTCCACCACAGCTGAATCTAACAATTTAAATTTCTGTTATTTTAGTGTATAATACACCATTGCATGTTGTAGCATCTCTTTTTGAGGATTAGGAACCAGTAGGCAGAGTTGCAACAAGGCTCATTTGGGCACTCTTCCACCTCACAACATACACAGTGAACCAATAGATGGAGCTGAAAGCCCTTCCTTGGGGCAAGGAATGTATGAATTATTTATGCCTTTTATATAATTTCAAATGGAGAGGGAAGGTGGAACGATTTAGGCCCAATCTCAACAGACCTCAGAACTTGGAAGGAGGACCACCAAGGAAGACTCTGCAGAAGAAAGCAATGGCCGACCACCTCTGCTTCTCACTTGCTTCAAAAGCCTCTTGCTGCAGTTGCCATGGGTCGGGTGAGCTCAATGACGCACACACACGCATACTTGCTGCGCCGCGCCGCGCGCATGCAGCGCACCTTTTCTGCATGCACACACACCGGAATCATTCATGCAGAATAAATGCACTTTCAAACTGCTTTCAGTGCTCTTTGAAGCTCTCTTGAATTGGCAAAATCCCTTGCAAACAGTTGTGAAAGTGGTTTGAAAATGCGATGACCTGGCGTGTCCAGAAGGGGCCAAGGTGTGTGTGTGAGAGGGAGGGTAACCATGGGGTTTGTCATAAAAAAGGTTAGGTGAGCTTCATTTGGTATCTCTTAGGAACCAACAAGATTTTAGAGCATGAGCTATCAAGCGTCAAAACTCCCTTCATCAGATACCTTCAGGTACTTCATGCCTATCTTCAATTTATTTCTACCCATGAATTTGGTGACCCCAGGGTTTAGTACTGTGTGAAGGGAGAAAAAGTCCACACAAGGGCAAATCTTCAAGATGCATATCATAATCCTGCCTCAATCTACAAACTCTTTATTTTATTTTTTGAACACCTTCATTTTGTAGGTAATTTTTTTCTTGCAGTTTTCCCAGTATTTTAAATGGAGTGACCAGAACTATACTTAGAACTGTAAATTAGACTTGCATAGGTGAACTTCATATAGATTTATATTAAAATATTACCAGGCTAGCCATGTAATTAGCAGCCCTTGTCTTCCTAATTCCTAGCATTCAGCATGAACCCAAAGTCTGGCTGCCTTAGGGCAGTGGTACAGTCAGTTCCTACCATGTTTCCCTGAGAATAAGACAGTGTCTTATATTAATTTTTGCTCCCAAAAGATCTTTATGTCTTATTTTTCAGGGGATGTCTTCTGTGTTCTGTTAGATGGGTGTGCTTCCAAACCAAAAGCTTTGCTCATCCTTACTTTTGGGAGGATGCCTTTATAATTTAGCACTTCAGCAAAACCTCTACTACGTCTTATTTTCAGGGGATGTCTTATATTCGGGGAAACAGGGTAGTTAGGAACATATGTGACAAGATGGTCCTTTAGATACCTTGGTATGAAGTCAGATTGAAATGGGTCCAGAAAACCAGTCTCTTCCAAGAGCCCCTGCAGCTGAGAAGCAACCACCTTACCCAAGAATCAAAGATACTGGCTCAAAATTCTCCAACTTAGAAGTGCTCAGGGAGGTTCCTCCTCAGCAAATCTAATCACTGCCTCTTTTGCATGCTTTCCATAAGTCCTGCTTTCAAGGAAGCATTTACTTACCCAAACAGCCGATCCTCCTCTGGCAGCTTTAATCATCAGCCAATCCTCCTCAGCTTTAATCATCCAGGAAGTGCAACAGTCAAGAGAACAGGTAGTACCGTATATCCTCGTGTATAAGTTCAGTTTTTCAGCACATTTTTTTTGTGCTGAAAAAGTCCCCCTCGACTTAGGCTCATTCTGCACATGCAGAATAATGCACTTTCAAACTGCTTTCAGTGCTCTTTGAAGCTCTGCAGAATGTAAAACCACTGGCAGCAGTTGTAAGTGGTTTGAAAATGCATTGTGCATGTGCTGAAGGGACCTTGCAAATAGCGAGTGAGGTGTATTTTTTAAAAAAAAAAATATTTTAAGGTTTTTGCTTTGTGCACAGCCACGACCACCAAGGGGCGCAGTTTTTTTAGGAAATAGCTTAGCACCAAAATTTCAAGGGTATCATCCGGTGGCATACAATGATACCAGCCAAGTTCCAATGGTTTGGTTCGAGGGTCCAGCCTCCATTGTTTCCAATAGGAGCCTAATAGTAGATAAGGGCTACATTTTGAAGATCATAACTTTGGACCCATTGAACCAAACTTCCTGCATCTGGAATTAGTATCATCAGGATAATCTCTTTCTGATACCAGCCAGGTTTGGTGAAGTTTGGTTCAGAGGGGTCCAAAGTTATGAGTCCCCTAAGGTGGATCTCCCATTCCCCATTGGGCAATGGGAAGCCTTCAATAGTAGATGGGGCTACCCTTTTGAGGAGTCCATAACTTTGAACCCTAAACCAAACTTTCACCAAACCTGCGTTGGAATCATCCAAGTGTCTCCTAAAAGATATTCTGAAATGTTGTTGCACACTAGCATCAGCAGTGATTGTTGAGACCCATATTGTTCTTGTTGACCCTCTTTTCCACTTACAGAGCTAGTTTACTGTTTTTTCTTTGAAATAAATATTCAAAAACATTTAACCTACTGATGCCTCAATTAATGTAATTTTATTGGTATCTATTTTTATTTTTGAAATTTACCAGTAGCTGCTGCATTTCCCACCCTCACGACTTATCACGGCGAGGAGTCCAATAAGTTTTCCCAGTTTTTTTTTTGTGGGTAAGAATTGAGTTGCCCTCGAGCTTATATGCGGTCATATACTGCACGATATACACTTATACACGAGTATATACAGTAGATCTCAATACTCTCAACGATCTTCTGCTCATCCTCAAGCAATGACTTATACACGAGTATATACAGTAGATCTCAATACTCTCAACGATCTTCTGCTCATCCTCAAGCAATGACAGGCATACATTATTTTCTTTTCCATGGACAGGTTGTACCCCATGCTGTGTGCAATGAAAACTGCCAAGCAGGCTACTACAAAGAAAAGAAAGAGGGCAAACCATTTTGCTGCTATGATTGCACTAAATGTCCAAGGGGGAAGATTTCAAACCATAAAGGTCAGACATATTGTATTATTAAATATGTAAGAACCAGAGTGTGGTAGAAGAGCCCCACTGGCCTGCAGACACTATTCTTCCTTGGTCTCAAATAGGCTTGGTCAATACCCTAGATATTTGGTAAAAATTCGGATTCGGATTTATTCGGGCATAAAATTATCTGTATGCCTGAATAAGACAAATAACATATTCGGTTATACCCGAATATTCAGGTCCGTCTGATTTTTAATTTTTTTTGTGGTTTCCCATGTTTGTGCATGCAGGGGGCACATTTATATAACAGAACCTCAACTCTTAAGAGTTGTGGTTCTGTTATATAAATGTTTTAATTATTTTCATTAAAATAGAGTTTTAAAGTTTGCACTAGAGCCAGACAGATTCTTTTCCCTTCTGTAAAATAAAATAAACTATTCCAAGGTCACCCAGCAGCCTTCATGTGTAGGAGCAGAGCAGGGGAACAAATCCAGTTCACTAGATAAGAATCCATCACTCTTAACCACTACAGCACACTGGCTCTCTCCTTTTCATTTTCTCTTCATTCAGTTCATGTTACAAGCATCATTGAACCAGCATGAAGTTGTGGTTAAAGAGCTACATTAGGATCTGGCAGATCCAAAGTAAGATTAGGATCTGAGAGATCCTGCCTGAGTGACCTTGGGCCAGCCACACTTTCTTAGCCCTGTTGACATCATGGGTTGTTTCAGAGGGTAGTTGCGTTGATCTTCAGTACAACATCCAGATTCCAGTCCAGTAGCACCTTGTGTGTGTAAAGTGTCATCAAGTCACAGCCAACTCATGGCAAGCCAAGCAGGATATTCAAGGCAAGAGACTAACATAGGTGGTTTGTCATTGCCTTCCTTTATGTAATGACTCTAGTACTCCTTGGTGGTCTCCCATCCAAGTACTAACCAGGATCAACCCTGCTTAGGTTTCTGAGATCTGGTGAGATCAGGCTAGTCTGCGTCATCCAGGTCAGCCCCAACAAAAATTTTAGTGTATGAACTTCTGAGTGTTAAGGCTCTGATGAAGGGGGCTTGCACTCTTGAAAGATCATACTCCATGAATCAGGGTTGTCTCTAAATTACTAGTAGACTTGAATCTAGTTGTTCTGCCTTACAGGGGTTGTGAGGCTAAAAATGCGGGACAAGAGAATAAAAGATGATGCTATGGGTCCCAGTAGGGAAAAAATGTGCTACCAATATAGAAATAAAAAATTAGTATTCTACGGTGTTTATACCTTATAAAGTATCTATCCCATATAACACTGGTATGATCATTTTCTAAACATATGAACTGAGCCTAGAAAAGAGATTTCGTAATAGACTTCAAAATATGCTGAACATAAAGAACTGAAACAGCTTGTTTTGTTTTATTTAAGATATGAATGCTTGTTTTCAATGCCCAGATGCTCAGTTTCCAAACAAGGACCAAAATGGATGCCTTCCAAAGCACCTCAACTTCCTCTCTTATGATGAGCCTTTGGGTGTCAGTTTAGCACTTCTGGCTCTATTTCTTTTTCTGACCACAGCTGTCGTTCTTGGAATTTTCATCAAGCACCGGAACACTCCCATTGTCAAAGCGAACAATAGGAACCTCTCCTATACTCTTCTTCTTGCCCTATTGCTCTGCTTCCTCTGCTCTTTACTATTCATTGGCCGGCCTCAACTACTCACTTGCTGTCTGCGTCAAACCGCGTTTGGCTTTGTCTTCTCAGTGGCTGTCTCTTCTGTGATGGCCAAGACCATCACTGTGGTTCTGGCTTTCATGGCCACGAAACCAGGATCCAAGATGAGGAAATGGGTGGGGAGAGGGTTTGCAAACTCTGTTGTTCTCTGCTGCTCCGCTATTCAAGCAAATATTTGTATGGCATGGTTAGGTACTGCTCCCCCTTTCCCTGATGTTGACATGAATTCTTTGGCTGAAGAAATTATAGTAGAGTGCAATGAAGGATCAACTCAGATGTTTTATTATGTTCTGGGTTACATGGGGTTTCTGGCTGTTGTCAGTTTTATTATAGCTTTCTTGGCAAGAAAACTGCCGGATACTTTCAATGAAGCAAAGTTCATCACCTTTAGCATGCTGATATTTTGTAGTGTTTGGCTGTCCTTTGTCCCAACCTATCTGAGTACCAAAGGGAAATACATGGTGGCCGTGGAGATCTTCTCCATCTTGGCCTCCAGTGCTGGTCTCCTGGGCTGCATCTTTTCTCCAAAATGTTACATCATTATCCTAAGGCCTGATCTCAATAATAAGGAGCAGCTAACTAAACGGAATGCCTAAAATTTGTTGATTTAGAATCAAAAGTGGCAAAGTGGAATAGATCTCAATTTGATTAATGCCTGGAAATTCTTATGTGTACTGCTTCCCCCCCCCCGCCCCCCGAAATAAAGTATTTAAATGAAAAATACCCTATAAAGTATACTTTATTTCTAAATAAATTAGTGAACACTTCAAGCAAAATCCTTGACATTTGTCCTGTTACCACTTTAAGAGCCCTCTGGGGGTCGGGCGGTTTATAAATCTAAATAATAAATAAATAAATAAAGATGCACTGTCCATTAAAAACTCATTTGTCACATTTCTATACTTTTTGCTAAATTGAGACACTTGGGCATCCTTATTTTTTTTAAAAGGCATGGGGAAACACAACAAAGTAAACAAAGATCCAACCTTCAATCCAAGGCTCATTCCGCAGATGCAGAATAATGCGCTTTCAAACTGCTTTCAGTGCTCTTTGAAGCTGTGCGGAATGGCAAAAATCCACTTGCAAACAGTTGTGGAAGTGATTTGAAAATGCATTATTTTTGGTGTGCGGAAGGGGCCCAATATAACGAATGATACCATCAAGTAATGGTAAAGAAACACACACACAGCAAACAAACAAACAAAAGTGGGAGAAAAAAGGTATTAGTATTGTCTACTCAGACTGGCAGTTTCTAACTGGATTGAATGTGGGACCTTCTTCATGCAAAATAGAGGCTCTTCTGCTGATCCACACCACCTCCCTTGGCCTATCTAATTCCGCATTGTCTGCTCAGACTGGCAGTGGCTGTCTATGGTCTCAGGTGGAGGTCTTTCACATCACCTATTTCCTAGTCCTTTTAGCTGGAGGACTTGGGGATTGGACCTGGGACCACCTGCATATGAAAAATAGCAGCCATCGATTCACCGGTGGCAGCCATTGCGGCAGGGGTGAGCAGACAAAGGCAAAGGAAGGGAGCTTGCAGCTCAGAGGGCGTCAAATTGCAGGGAGCTGCAATGATTGGCCCAAGCTGGAAAGGTGGGAGGAGCAAACGCATAAAAGCACCACACCCCAAGCCTCGGCCTTCTTGGCTTGCCGAGGCTCAAGAGCGGCATGACCCACCCACCCTCCCTAGTTTCAATGGTTACTAGTTGACTTGTTATAATGTTATTGCATAACTGTACTTTGTTGCAGCCCGGCAGGTTGGCAACGGGAATTGCAACGTCTGGGGGGAGAAACCGAGCCGGGTGGCCGATCTTCTCCATGGTGGTGCCCTTGAAGAAGGGCTGGGGGATGGGGCGGCCGGTAAGCAAGCCGGTAGGCTTAGCTGGTGCCCGACACCCCAGCAGGTGGGGTGGGACAGGCTGGTAGGCAAGCCGGTAGGCTTAGCTGGTGCCCGCTACCCCAGCAGGAAGGGTTGAAGCCAGGGGGTATCCACCCCAGGGGCTCCCAGCTTCCTGCGCAATGCCCCAATGGAGATTGGGGACAGCATGATGTTGCGACCCATTTGTCTGCCCAGCTTCTTAAGTGTTTAATGTTATTTACCAGTTAATAAATTGGGCTGTGGCCCAATCCATTTCCAAACTCTGGTGTGTTTATTTGCCGGGGAAGGGTCTACACCATCTGCACACAAAGAGATTCTCACTTTGAGCCACAGCCTCTGCCCAACCAGGACAACGCCCAGTGACCTGGGGGAGGATTTTTATTACCTGAGGATATCTCTGATTCATACTGCAGCCAAAAATGGACATTTCAAATGTAAAAGTATTTTTGTTGGTGTTGTTGCAATCATTAAAAGACACGTCACAAGAATTTCGTATGAATTGGGCTCTTAGATGATTGAACCCCAAACTTCACAAGAGATGTTTGTCATACCTTTTAAAAAAAGAAATGTTTCAGTAATTGTGGAGCAGTCCCATTAGAGCAGTATTTTTTCTGGTATTTGGATTAGCAGTATGTGAAGATATCATTTGTAACTTTCATTATGATAGTAACAATTCAGAATTCTAACAGTTTGATCAATATCTTCCTTCAGATACTCCCAAACCCCTTCTAAGCACACTGTCATGCTTCAAGTCATAGCAATAAAAAGGAATTTTATTCCTGTTCTCTTCATCACAGAGACGATCATTATCTTCAGTCAACCTGAACAACTGAAACAGGAGCTGAGCTGGGTGGAACAGGGAGACCAAAGGACCACAATTTGGTTTACACGTTCATTGATTCCCCCCACTTTTTTCAACATACCTTAGGTCATAGGTGTTAAACTCGCGGCCCTCCAGATGTTATGAACTACAGTTCCCATCATCCCCTGCCAGCATTATGCTGGCAGGGGATGATGGGAATTGTAGTCCATAACATCTGGAGAACTTGATTCTTCTATTACTAGAGTTGTCACTCTAACTCATTCCTTTATGCAGAATAATGCACTTTCAAACTGCTTTCAGTGCTCTTTGAAGCTGTGCGGAATAGCAAAATCCACTTGCAAACAGTTGTGAAAGTGGTTTGAAAACGCATTATTTTGCGTGTGCGGAAGGGGCCTCTATGACAGAGCTCTCATTCCTTATAATACTGTCTTTGGAACAAAATGCATATATTTATTCACTCATTCCTTTTTTAAAAAAACCCTTTTTAATGAATGTATTTTGCAATCAAGTCAAAGAATCCACCAAATACGGCCATCAGTTTTGGGGGCGATAAAATTTATTCCATACATTTTAGTGTTTATTGCCTCCTGAGAAGGGTATTGTTTGAATGGCAGTTCAAGGGAAGACAGACTTGATAAGGAATGTGATCCTTCCAATCAGGATTTCACCTGGCTGGTGCCCCTCATCCAGAATGTCAAGGGCATAGTTATGGCACAGTTTGTGCCACGCACTTTGCACAACATGTAAGGGAGCATCAGCACAACACCCCGCGCATCAACCTTCCAAACAGGAAAGTTTCGATATCTATCCTCCTGTGTCACCTTCACATACAACGTTGTCATGTATTTGAAGAAGCGGGCTGTGACTCACAAAAGCTAGAAATTTTGTTAGTCTTTATCATGCTGCTAGACTCTTCCTTTTTTTTCCTACTGCTTCAGACATACTAACCTGGGTACCCATAATGATCTAGCTTCAGCAGCAGCCATATGGTTTAAACCAGCGGTTTTCAACCTGTGGGTTGCGACCCCTTTGGGGGTCGAATGGCCCTTTCACAGGGGTTGCCTAAGACTCTCTGCATCAGTGTTCTCCATCTGTAAAATGGATAAATGTTACGGTTGGGGGCCACCACAACACGAGGAACTGTATTAAAGGGTCGCAGCATTAGGAAGGTTGAGAACCACTGGTTTAAACAATCATGTCTAGGTGGGTGGGACAGGTAAACCAATGGGAACTATATTTCCCAGGAGACCTTGTGAGCCCCAAGGTCCCCTGGGAACTGTAGTTCCTCAGGCCGTTTTTACTGAGAACAAGGCCTTTTGAAGCCTCAAAAAGTTCTGAAAAAGGAACTAAGGTAAGTGTGGGAAGGGGATGGGGGCGCCGCAGGGGGGCACAGGGGGAAGGGGGAGGGGCCTGGGGGTGATTTTTGCACCCCCAGGTGTGTGCCCGGTGCACGGCACACACCCTGTCCCCTTGTGGCTTCGCCACTGCCACACAGAACTCAGGACTCTCTACATGGAACCTCATATTAATTCATGTCTTGCCACTTCTGACCAAGACAAGCTACGTCTGCTTTTGAATGATTGCTGCACTAAAAGAACTGCAGATGTAGCCAAGTTTTTGGCCACAGCTTTATCAACAACTGCGCACTCCTGTTGATCACCTAATAAGCTCTCCTATTGTTGTTATTGTTGATCTGTTTCTTGTTTTATCCTATGCCTAATAAAGGTAATAATGATGAAAAATGATGAACAACCTGTCAAGCCGCCGAGGCTGCCTGACTGTCCTTGGACCAATCTCGGTTGCTGCTGCTGGCCCTACACCCAGCTGCTCTACTCTTTGATTGTGTGAATTTCTCCCTGTGGGAACTATGCTTTGTTTTGCTTTCTTTGGGTGGGAAGGGGGCTGTTGCAACTTTATGTACTGGCGTGGTCTGAGCAATAGCTCAGACCTCGCTTTCGCTGTGATGGAATCTGCCTGCCAGTTTCAGTAAAGGACTTTACCAGGGCTTTTATGGCTGGTCTGAATGTGTTCCTTACACAACTATTTCTGCCAAAGTGGTGCGAACTTGCTGAATCCCACCTCTGGGTATATCTCACTCAATAAACTCTGCTTATATTCAGAAAGTAATCGGGAAGCAAATGTTGTTAGCACCCACAGATGGCTGGCTACAGCTGTGAGAATGCAGTATCTCCACATTCAATGAATGCATTGACTTTGTTTCCCAGATGTATTGCTACTTCAATAGGCATGCTCTCAATAGTTTCTGCAAAGGAAAAATAATGGATATGTTTTGGAAGGTTTAAAATCATGGCTGGGCAGATTCCACTCAGGGAAAGAAGTGGATTCCATGCTTGAACGGAGTGTCTCCACTGTCCTCGGTGGAAGTTACGAATCTTGCCCATTTCATTGGCAGTGCAGAACTACCCTGTTTCCCCGAATATAAGACATCCCCCCAAAATAAGACATAGTAGAGGTTTTGCTGAAGTGCAAAATATAAGGCATCCCCTGAAAGTAAGACATAGCAAAGTTTTTGTTTGGAAGCATGCCCGACGAACAGAACACAGAAAAATAAGACATCCCCTGAAAATAAGACATAGCGCATCTTTGGGAGCAAAAATTAATATAAGACTGCTGTATCTTGCCATTGAAGGCTACAGTAGTTCGTAATGGCCCAATACACTGAATTGTGTCACTGGGAAACATCCAATAGGAAGAAGGAAAATGGGCACTTTCATCCATTGCAGTTAAAACGAAATACTAAAAATTTTCAGGTCTAATATACCCAAATCCGAAAAAATGTACATGGCAGTATTCCTACTATATTTTATGAGTCCCTGCAAGTACTAATTAGCAAAAAATTATTTTTAAAAGATTGTAGCTTTCTCCTGATATTGAAGAACCTAAATCTGAAACTGGGATTTTCATATCAAACCAGTGTCGCCACACGATATGGTAGTATCTCACTTCCTTCAATGTTTTCTTGCTTGCTCCTGCTGCACCTGGTATTCTATAGAACTCAGTACCTTAGGGAGCCGTTCACATACCCAGCAATCATTTCTGATTACAATGATCCAGCTTCCTTCCTGCCACAGCTTACACTGATTTTTTTAATCTGCTTCTTACATAAATATCCCCATATTGTTCAGAGCAGGGGTGAGGGGCTATTAGCAAACAGGACTGGGCCAATCTTCCCCTACTTCATGCTCTCTTCAAAATTAGAGGCCAGTCCTTGGGTCATAAAAACATAAGAACAAGCTAGCTGGATCAGACCTTAGCACCTTAGCAGTAGAATATGGTGCCCATAAAGACTGGATGTTCGAGAGGCTGACGATGGATACTAGATGTTCAAGACAGAAAGGAAGGATTTCACCTCGATGGAAGACGTTTTTGGATTCCGAATGACAGGGTTCACTGTTTTCCTGCAACTCCTGATATTGTGGCTACTGATGCCACAAGCAGAATCTGAAAGGAATCTTGCTGTGTGTACTATGAAGGATCCCCTGAAGACACAACAGCAATATTTTCAGCCAGGAGAGCTCATCATTGGGGGGATCACGTCTCAGTTCTTCCCCGTGTCTGAAAGCGTCACTTTCAAGAGGCACCCGAAAGGAGACATTTTTCATGAATCTTTGTATGAAAAATTTCCTTGTATCCTTAGCATGAATTAGACTATTGCATAACTATTACAAACATAACACAATACAAGCAATGACCTGTTTATTCAATAAGCTATTCCATTACAGAGTATGCATAGGGTTATGAAACAGTTGTTTCGAAACAAAGAGGTTCACTTGATTTCCTTTTCAGTGGCAATGTGTGATTTTCCTCCCGTGTCTGTTTTTCTTTTTATCTTTTTCCTGTCTCCAAAAGTTAAGCTTTCCAACAATGTACATGTTGGGACAAGTCAAGGGAACATTAGATTGGTTCTTCACAAGTCTCATTATGTGAAAAAATCTTTTTAAAACTGAATTTTAATAGGATAACTGCCATGTTGATTTCCGTTGCGAGCATAGAGAAAAAGGAAGGAAGGAAGGAAGGAAGGAAGGAAGGAAGGAAGGAAGGAAGGAAGGAAGGAAGGAAGGAAGGAAGGAAGGAAGGAAGGGAGGGAGGGAGGGAGGGAGGAAGGGAGGGAGGGAGGGAGGGAGGGAGGAAGGAAGGGAGGGAGGAAGGAAGGAAGGAAGGGAGGGAGGGAGGGAGGAAGGAAGGAAGGAAGGAAGGAAGGAAGGAAGGAAGGAAGGAAGGAAGGAAGGAAGGAAGGAAGGAAGGAAGGAAGGAAGGAAGGAAGGAAGGAAGGAAGGAAGGAAGGAAGGATTCAAAAGTTTAGTGGACTTTCCCCAGTTTTCTCCTTATTCCTCTTTTCCTGTAAATGGTTCCCCTCCCTTTTTTTCTGGTAGAATCAACTTGTTTCCCTCCCACTACTCAGTCTCATGCAATGACTCTTCTCACAGTAGACCACATGACTGTTATTCTTTTAACCAACTTAGATCCATGATCCCCAGCCTAGTTTATTTGGGATGCTGAAAGAGCCCCATGGTCGCTTCCATAGCTTTTGGTACTGCTTTTTCGCCTGCAGAAAAACTGGTTGGATTCCACTCTACATGGTATTGCTTGTTCTACTAGTCTCTCACTCCCACATTTATTGATGAACAAGAACAGGAGAAGGGAGTGATAATGTCTATCTCTGTTGTAAAGTAGCTAATATGACTAGATTTTTTTTAAAAAAGAAAAGTGTCTTGATTATCCAGTGACAGTGGAAATAAAACTGGTCAGATGTCACAAGTCCGGTTTCTCAGGATAACTGTCTTATAGTCATGAATCTTTGTACATTGTGAAAGCACAGTTAGAAGAGCTTATGAATGTCAGACTGACACATCGTTTGTCTCTCAATTCAGTGCAGTGCCCAAGAATTACCAGCATGTCTTGTCCTTGGTCTTTGCCTTAAAAGAGATTAATGAGAACCCCCAAATCTTGCCAAACATAACACTGGGATTCCACATCTATGATAGCTACTTTGATGCAAGGATGGCTTTTCAAAATACCTTGAATCTTCTCTTTGATCAGAGTAGAATGATCCCAAACTACAACTGTGGCGTCTGGAAGAATCTCATAGCTGTCATTGGTGGCTTGGACTCTGAAATCTCTCTTCATATGGCCACACTCTTAAGTATTTTCAAGATTCCTCAGGTAAGGTAACATTGGATTGGATCCGAACTGCTTTCCCACTGATGAAAAATGTAGGAAGGGTTTTTTCTTAGTTACAAATGAGACCTGCATTAACCAAAAAAAAGTACTTGAGGTGGATATATTAGGCAAGGCAAGTTAGATAAAGTATTAAAAAGACTGACAAGAACAGAGGAAATCAGAGAGAGTTTCCAAAGCCTCTTCCTCTCTTCTAGGTAAATCCTCCCTGTATCATATTCTTCCTATAGTAGAAATGGAAACATAATCTAATGAGAAGCATGCCTTTATTGGCATAGACAACAGTACAACAATAATAAAAAACGGATTAAAAGCATATACAATACAGGTCGAAGGAAATCTACTGGCGTTTAGTAATTTCCAGGAGAAAGTCTGCCACTATCATACAGAAAGAAGGATCAGGGTTGTCCAACAAGTAGTGTAATCTAATTAAATCGGGGAGATGGGGTAAATGTAAAGGAGTAAGATTCACATACTTGGATCTGATTTCCTTGAATCTGAGACAGTGTAGTAATTGGTGGGCCAGAGATTCAACTGAGCCATCATTACATGGGCACAATCTTTTAGCCTTTTCTTGCTTATTAAATCTGCCATGTAACAGAAGGCATAACATTAAACCCGGTGAGCATTATGGCTCTCCTTTGAGCAGGGTTTATTAAGCAATACAGGTAGTGTGCCAAGTGGCCCCGTTCAAATGGGAGAGAAAAATGCAGGGGGGAGCACGTTTTCTTGGCTGCGGTGATTAGGGTAGAGAACCTTTTAATTTCCTATAAGCTTCTGAATAGGACAAAGGGCAAAGTGAATCCACTGTCAGTCCAATAGAGGCCATTTTTTCTTCAATTAACATAATCTAATGGCAAAAAGCATCTCAATAGACCTCTCCTCTTAGTAAAAAAGGGATGCAGAGCATAAAGAAGGGATGCAGAGGGTTGATCTTGCACCTAAGTGGTCACAGAGATGGGGTGTGCATTGGGGGCCTCCAATTTATACATTTTCAACAGAAGGGAATGCATGTAAGTCACCTTGAATTCAACAGGGGATCAGAAAGTGGATGTGTTTGCTGTCATCCCAAACCCAGTGAAGTAAGGTTTTTCTCCCCCGCTTTTTAGGTCACCTATTGTGTATTCGCTCCTGCAATGAGTGAGGTAATCCAACTCTCTCCACTATATAGAGTTGTCCCCAGTGAAGAGCACCAGTACACTGGGATTGTCCAGCTTCTTCTGCACTTTCAGTGGAATTGGGTCAGCATTGTTGCCGCGAATGATGATAAAGGAGAAAGATTTGAGCAGACTTTGGCCCACATGTTTTCCCAGAATGCCATCTGCATAGCCTTTGTGCAAAGAATACCAACCTACAGAAATACCTTGGAACTGTATGGAATGTTGGATCGGTTTCAGAATATGACGGTTCTCTTAACTCAGACCAGTGTCAACGTATGTATTGTAAGTGCAGACTCTGAAAGCATGAATGCTTTGCAGTTGGCACTGAACATGTTCGATCCAAATTCCATGACAACTATTCGCAAAGTATGGGTTCTGACGGCCCATTTTGATTTCTCATCCCAGATATTTCATCGAGATCTAGGCCCGCAAGTCTTCGAAGGGGCTTTATCATTTGCAGTTCATTTCACTCACGTTCAAGGATTCCAAACCTTCCTGGAGAGCCTCAATCCTCAGTCTGAGGAAGATGGTTTCATCAGGACCTTCTGGCAGCAGGCCTTTGACTGTGTCTTTCCAGATATTGACGCGGACGCTGAGCCTGTGAACAGCTGCACTGGGGAGGAGAAGTTGGAGAGCCTGCCTGGGCCATTTTTTGAAATGAGCATGACTGGCCAAAGTTACAGCATCTACAATGCTGTCTATGCTGTGGCACATGCTTTACATGCCATGTATTCATCCAGAACCAAATATGGAATCACGGGTGATGGGGGCACGCTAAAGCTGCCAACGCCTCAGGCATTTCAGGTAATGTTTCCTATCCAAGGAAAACTAAGGGGGCAGATCACAGTGTTCAGAAGGACCAGAATATGGACAACACACCATGTCCCCCAAAGATCATTGCAACCAGAATATGAAAATCTGTTAGTGGTCCCAGGCTTGAAAGATGTCCAGCTAGCCTCCACTGGCCCCAATCTGGTGGAACACTCTGTCCAGTCATGCCAGGGCCCTGTGGGGGCCTGTAAGAGCTGCTCCACCAAAGAGCAGGAAGAGCTGCTCCAGAATCAAATATGGAATCACGGGTGATGGGGGCAAGCTGAAGCCGCCAACGCCTCAGGCATTTCAGGTAATGTTTCCTATCCAAGAAAAACTAAGGTCACAGGCTTCAGAAGGACCAGAATATGGACAACACACCATGTCCCCCAAAGATCATTGCAACCAGAACATGAAAATCTGTTAGTGGTCCCAGGCTTGAAAGATGTCCAGCTAGCCTCCACTGGCCCCAATCTGGTGGAACATTCTGCTCAGTCATGCCAGGGCCCTGTGGGGGCCTGAAAGAGCTGCTCCACCAAAGAGCAGGAAGAGCTGCTCCAGAACCAAATATGGAATCACGGGTGATGGGGGCCAGCTGAAGCTGCTAAAGCCCCTCAGGCATTTCAGGTAATGTTTCATATCCAAGGAAAACTGAGGAGGCAGATCGCAGTGCTCAGAGGAACTAAAAGAGACAGCAACAGCGCACACACCTTGCTATGAAAATTCCTATCCCTTAGGTTGTCAGGGCTTCCTCTTCCCACATATGGCCAGTGACTCACAAGTGTGTTCTGTCCCTATAATTGACCACTTTATTCACAACTTTACCTCTTCTCACATTTTTGGCATGGTGGCCTACTTGTAGAAAACCACAAAGGCATGGAACCCATTTTATGCTGGGACCTCTAGGTTGGAAAGTGTTGCTGTGTATTGTTAAAGGGTTTCACAGTTGAAATCAGCTGGCCACTGTTAGTATTCTGGGCTATGTGAGTGTTGCTGTGTATTGTTAAAGGGTTTCACAGTTGAAATCAGCTGGCCGCTGTGAGTATTCTGGGATATGTGAGTGTTGCTATGTATTGTTAAAGGGTTTCACAGTTTAAATCAGCTGGCCACTGTGAGTATTCTGGGGTATGTGAGTGTTGCTGTGTATTGTTAAAGGGTTTCACAGTTTAAATCAGCTGGCCACTGTGAGTATTCTGGGCTATGTGAGTGTTGCTGTGTATTGTTAAAGGGTTTCACAGTTGAAATCAGCTGGCCGCTGTGAGTATTCTGGGATATGTGAGTGTTGCTATGTATTGTTAAAGGGTTTCACAGTTGAAATCAGCTGGCCACTGTGAGTATTCTGGGCTATGTGAGTGTTGCTGTGTATTGTTAAAGGGTTTCACAGTTTAAATCAGCTGGCCACTGTGAGTATTCTGGGCTATGTGAGTGTTGCTGTGTATTGTTAAAGGGTTTCACAGTTGAAATCAGCTGGCCGCTGTGAGTATTCTGGGCTATGTGAGTGTTGCTGTGTATTGTTAAAGGGTTTCACAGTTGAAATCAGCTGGCCGCTGTGAGTATTCTGGGCTATGTGACTGTAGTCTAGTAGTTTTTGCCCCTGTTGTTTCACCCTCATCTATGGATGGCATCTTCAGAAACATGCCCAGCCAGAGCCTTGAAAATGCACCTCACTTCCTCACCTGTAAGGTGGCCAAAACATATCTCCTATCTTACAGTCACTCCACACCATGCCACAGAAAGAAACACATCTTACGATGACATGCATCTGAAGGTGCCAGTCATAGGTGCGGGTGAAAAATTAGGGGCAACAACTACCAGACCTTGGCCACACAGCTTGGAAAGCCCATTAGAGCCAAATGGTGCTCTATTGGATTCCCTTTGGGCCCCTCTGTGCATGTAACTAGTATAGCTCGATATTAGCTGAAATGTGGGAAATGAACCCCCTTGGATGAGATGTACCGTTCCTGACCATTTTACTCCACTTGGATTAGGAAGGCTTGACATTACGTTATGAAACGTGTTTATCATGAAAATCAGTTAGATTTTATGAGATGGGTTTCCAAATGTAACCAGTTTTATGATCAGAGAATCCATGGCTTTTAAATGGAGTATGGAAAGACTTCCAACTGTGGGCCTGATATTTGTTGTCTCTGCTTCTCTATTTTCTATTCCTTTGGTATCACCTGCCTTAACTTCTTTTCTGATAGCTTCACCATCTTCTGAGGATGCGGTCCTTTAACAACAGTGCCGGTGAAAAGGTTTGTTTTGATGAGAATGGTGAAGTCCTGGGCAGCTTTGATATGATTAACTGGGTGACCTTCCCAAATAAATCCTTCTTAAGAGTGAAAATAGGAAGAATGGATCCTCAAGCACTACCAGGCAGACAGTTGACCATGAATGACTCAGTAATTACATGGCACAGAAGATTCCATCAGGTAAGACACACCTGGAACGTATCCAATCAAACTTCCTATATAAGATATTTGGCACCCCACATTGTGTCCCTTATGGCGTGCTCTGTCTGGAATCAGGGCAACATTTATTAGAAACTAGGGCATGGGCTGTAACATTTACGTTTTGGCTGCTTCTATGCTTCTGCACAGATCCAAAAAGTTTATCTTTGCTAGAAATGAGGGAGCTTCAGCTTTCGAAGTGGTGGCTCCATATTGAAAAAAACAATCTTCTCCTTGGGTTTCTCATGGGAGTCTCTTCATATGCTTACTGCCACGGAAATTTACCATCATCTAAAGATCAGACTGTATGACCAGGAATACCAATCTCTCCTGAGTGCTGCACAAAGCTCCTGTTCCCCTCTATACTTTGGGATCACACCCCCGAAATCTAGCCCTGCTGTATATTTAGAACAGCTTGTTAATTGTAAGTGCAGATGGGTCATGACAAGAGCAAGGTGCAACTCATTCCCCTCTGTCTATCTTCAAGGTCGTTTCCTTAACATCCCACAAAGTGAGTGTTGTTGTCGGTACTGTCCCAACGCTATGGACTCAATTCCTCATATCCTGCTTTACTGTTCGAGGTATAATGATATTAGAACCGATCTGGGAGCTTTACTACCTCTAGAATTTATGTTTCTCTCAGACAAACTAAAAATGTCTAAGCTATTGAACAGCCCTAGTGTAGAAATTTCTGAAGCAGTTGCTACATTTTTAATCCATGTTCTACATGATATATAACAATGATCCTGTTTTTGTACTTGGAATGTATGGTACTTCTGGTTTATGCCTAATAAAGGTTTTTGGATTGGATTGGTAAGACACACCTGGTGTTTCCAGAGCCCAAAGACAACAGAGTACCTTGATCATCCCTATTACCTTTTGGCAGTCTGTTACAGATGTCAAAGTATCCTATTTGAAGGGGCTTCAGACCTTGGAAATTCAGCAAAATAAACTTCATCATGTCCAAATGCTGGTTTTCTCAATCATTTGGCTTCTGATTCTATTTCATGCCAAATCTTTTTGACATCCAGCTCCTCATATTTAAATGCCATTCAAGGCAGTAGAGGTCCAACAGCAGTAGCACAAAATACAGCTGATATAAACTAGTCAGAATTCTGGAGGACCAATAAATCCTGTTCAGCAGTAGTGTGTAGTGGTTAAGAGCAGGTGCATTCTAATCTGCAGGAACTGGATTTGATTCCCTGCTCTGCCGCCTGAGCTGTGGAGGCTTATCTGGGGAATTCAGATTAGCCTGTGCACTCAAACACATGCCAGCTGGGTGCCCTAGGGCTAGTTGCAGTTCTTCGGAGCTCTCTCAGCCCCACAGGATGTTTGTTGTGAGGGGGGAAGGGAACGGAGTTTGTAAGCCCCTTTGAGTCTCCTATAGGAGAGAAAAGGGGGATATAAATCCAACTCCTCTTCTTCTCTTCTTCAAAAGGGAGAGGGGCTTCCTTAACCCAATTCACAGAAGTTGTTGAAAAAGGAGAAGGGGTTAATCCTGATTCCAATTGAAATGTCTGCAAAATTACTGCTCGCTCCCCAATGGCACGACAATTTATATCCAAAATATTGTTACCATCTGATCAAACGTTTGACATCAGTTCAAGACTTTGGTTATTGCACCATGAAAAGTAAAGGTCTCCGTCTCTCTTTTGCCTGATAGGTCACCCCTCTGGCTCAGTGCAATGACAACTGCCATCCAGGTTATAGTAGGAAAAAAAAGGAAGGAAACCCGTTTTGCTGCTATGATTGTGTTCGGTGTCCAGAAGGGAAGATTTCAAACCAGAAAGGTGGAGGCATGAAACGATGTACATCTTAGAGGGCACAGAGGTTGGATATATCCGAACATTGGCAGGGACACAATGATTTCTGTTTACAGAACACATTCCTCCCCACCCCCCAAACCAACCCAAAGTACCTCACTAACAATTTTGTTCTGGAGTGTCTCTTGTTCTCTATCTCCCAGGAACTGAGTGGAAGGTATTTCAAGCCGTTGTGGAAGGGAAAAACAGGAAAGTCAGAGCCAATGGGTAGAAATCCTTACTGCTAGGTCAATGCTGATCTAGATCCAGGGAAGAGTTCAGTTCTTCAGTGGCGATGTTTCCCTGTGCTATTTTAAAATTAGCAGATTGACTTGAAAGTATAAATGCTAGATAATGCAGCATCAAGGACTACAAAATTGCAAACATTGAAATGAAATGTCACAGCTAACCAGAGGTGTATGGGGGGAAGTGGAGCCCAGGGACAAAACATCCTCTGGGCGGCCCCCCCATGGGTAGCATAGCCCCGCCCCCATGCATTGTATAACCCCACAGCCTGCATGTCCCTGCTGCCAGCTTCTGCTCCCTAGATTCAGTGGAGGGGGGAGAGAAATCAAGCCATCTGCGGATCTCATGGAGGAGCGCCAGGTCTTCCACTGGGCAGGCAGGAAGGGACCTAGGTCTACTGCTTGGGAAGACTGGAAGGGGCCCAGGTCTATACCTGGGCAGATCGGAAGGGGTTCAGCTGGTGTGCTGACACAGGCTCTGGCTCCGGAGGGTCAGCGCCCTCCCTTGACCTGTGGCACCCACCTTGAAAGGAGAATCTGGGGGCCCTAGTTTAAACACCATTGAAAGTGATGCTGTTTGGGGATGGATTCTCTCCCCCCCAAAATACAATGTTGTTTAAACTGGGGACTCCAGATTCTCCCTTTAAGGTGGATTTGAAAGGAGAATCTGGGGTCCCTAGTTTAAACAACATTGAAAGTGATGCTGGCATCCATCCCAAAACAGCATCACTTTCAATGGTGCTTAAACTAGGGACCCCAGATTCTCTATTTAAATTCATGCTGAAAAGGGTGGATTTAAAAGGAGAATCTGTGGACATTTGGGGAAATTTGGGCAGGGGGTGCCTGCTGTCAGGGGTGCAATTGTTAAACTAGCAGCACCAAAATTTCAGGGTATCTTTATGAGGCTATTGTGATGATACCACCCAGGTTTGGTGAAGTTTGGTTCAGGGGGTCCAAAGTTATGGACCCTCAAAGGTGCAGCCCCCATCTCCTATTAGCTCCCATTGGAAACAGTGGGGAATGGGGCACCCCTTTTGGGAGTCCATAATTTTGGACCCCCTGAATCAAACCTCACCAAACCTGGGAGGTATTATCAGGAGAGTCTCTCGAAAAATCCCTGACATTTTGGTGCTGCTAGCCTAAAAACAGGCCAAAAACTAAAAAAAAAAACAAAATAAAAAAACGCAAACAAACCTGAATTTTTTGCATCCCCCATGACCAAATGGGGGCACCCGGGGACATTTGACTGCCTATGTCCACATGGCAGATATGCCCCTGTAGCTAACCACAACATTTAAAGTGAAATTACTTTTTTTCTTTTAAAGATATGGATGACTGTTCCAAATGCCCAGAAGATAAGTATCC
>NC_059431.1:112964109-112985837 GCF_021028975.2 Sphaerodactylus townsendi | reverse complement strand
GGTTCTGAGCTGTCTCTGAGGCCCATGTGGAGTACGAAGATGGCAGGCAGCCTGGGCAGAGGTCTCAGCCAAGGACAGTATCCAACTCTTATCCATTTGCAACCCAGAGGAGATAGCATGTAAGGGAGATAGGAAGGTGGAGAGAGGGGAAGAGAGGGGGAAAGGGGATCCCCCAATGTTGGCAGGCTGAAGCAGACCCCCGAATCATGCCCCCCAAAATCAGAAAGATTTGGGAATTTCCTTTTTGGCTCTTTTTAATTTTCCTCATTTCTTTTTCAGGTGAAAAAAACCCAAATACCAATGAGGTATTTTTCATTCCCCCCCCCACCCCCCAGTTAGTCAAATGCAAACCTTACACAAAGCTTCTATGTCCGTTGAACCTCTTAATGTTGTTTATGTGAATGCTGGAGGAGAAAGTGGAAGAACAGTATTTACAGTACAAATTAGAATTGCCAATCTCCAAGTGGTCATGGTATATACAGTGGGTAGGTGCACCTGTAGAGAAATATAATGCTAACTGCACTAATGGCTCAACACTCAATTATAATGTATCATTCTTAATTAATAAATATTTCTCCAGATAGTAGTCTCTTTTTTCTAGAAGTAACAACTTATAGACCTTTCCTTTCCCAATAACAAACATCAACATGTAGGATTCTGCGTGCCATCCACTACCTCAGTGAACCACTCCCGAGGGATTGTTGCTGATTATTCATTGAACCACCGTGCTGTCATTGTTAGTATCAATTGTTGTGTGTCCCCCATTGAACTTGAACTTGTCCCCGTTGCCTACGAATTGGTTCTGGGTGGTAGTCAGTCACCAAATCTGGATGCCATGGCATCCCAGCTGGATGGCAGTCAGCTGGTGGTTGGCCACTCGTAACATCTATATTAGAGGCCCCAGCCCAGATGGCAGGCAGTGCTAGAACCTCTACTGGGCAGTACAGTAGACAACAGTAGAACACCAATATATGGATGGAATGCAGACTGCAGTGTGGAGGAGATTCAATCTTGAATTTTGACGGAGACTGAATGTGGACCAAGGATCCTGGTCATAATAGGATGGGGAAGATATGGCAGTAGTAGCAGACCATATTATAGGCAGAGACCAAGATGCAAGAATGCTCGATCTCTGTCTGACCTGCGTCCTATCCTGCGATATTCAGGTTGCAGGTGGAGTCCAAACTGCTCTGTCAGTGTTGATGAATGCCAGGTCAATAAATAATAAAACATTGGTCCTTTCAGATTTTCTCAAGGGACAGAATATGGACCTGACCTGCATCATTTAGACTGGGTGGGATATAAATCCAAATAAATAAATACACTCTTGTAATAATAAATGTCTACCTGCCCCTCAGTACTGACCGATAGGTACAAGATACAAGATGGATGCAAATGATGGATTATATAGCAAAAATAAAACAAAATTCTCCCTCTAATAACACTGTTCTGGTAGGCGATTGTAATGCTAGAGCGAGAGCAGATGGCAACTGTAGTTTGGATTAGCATTTATAAATCAATGGAAACAAGATGTACAAGTTTCCATTCTGTACAAGGCTTTCCGATGCCATTTGAATGCTTTTGAACTTTTTGATACACTTCCCCCTCCTCATACATATTTTGTCTGAATTATGAATTCACTACATGATCCTAGGAATAATAATGATTGTCCTTCCATTGACCCCAAAATAATAGTGATGACATAGTTGGTAGAGTATATTTCTTGATTTTTGTGTACTTCCGCCTTCTTCCATGCACATGGGGTCATGACATTTTATCTTCAGAACACTGAAGAGAACAAGATGAGACAAATGAATTATTTTGGCTGCAGGTTGACTTTCCAATATAAAAATTATGAGCTGTATCCCACAAACTTTTGCACTGAATAAAAAGAGAGAGAGAGATGAGAATTGCACCTTTTTTTCATTCTGGAAAGCTAGGCTGGGCAGAATGGGACCTGATTATTGAGAAAAGCGTGGTACAGGGGCTGCAAGAAGAAGGAGAAATTGCACAAGATGGAGTGCAAAAAGGATATAGGTTTCCAACCCTGTGATAAAATCTATTTTGCATGCTCACTGAAGCTAATTTCAGGTTAACATCAGCTGTCTGAGTTTTTCCACATCATTCAAAGGTGTAATTAAAAGTTTGGACTAAATTCATCTGTATTGTAGAACAGGTCATGCCGGATAAATGCAACCCTTTGGGGAGAGATCGAGACTAGTTCTAATCACTGTCAAAATTACTGGTTTCTCCTCCTTTTAAGTTAGTTAGCATTCCAGGGACACCCTAACACAATCTATCCTTAACCCCTTATCTGAATTATGCTATAAATAATTCCAATTCTGATGAGAAGAAGAATTAAAAGAAAGGCACGGGTGTCTATCTTTCATAGGATCATTTCATCGCTTTGCATTCTAAGGTATGTTTTCCTTGATGCTTTCATTATTTTAAACACCAAAATCCATACTTCTGCATCAAAATTCTCCCCTTTCCCTAGTAAATGCAAGCATCTAGGAACATAGAATTGAAAAAAGTCTTATTACAGAGGTCTGGGGGAATTGGTGGCTATCCCTTTTGTTACCCAAAGTAACAGGACCATGCCCTTTTTTAGAGGAAAGGAATTACCAGGGACAGACCTTGCTTGTGAGAAATTGGGTAAGCTTAAGGTCTTTGTTGCCAGCACTTTTACCAAAGCTCAGCCTTTGCAAAGAGTCTGCAGGAGAGCAAAGAAAAAAAGTTTAACAATTTTTTCTTATGAAAGTAAAATAAAAAAATGTACAAACATACAAATGTACCCAGCAGAGAATTCACATAGTCCTAAGATTTTGCATAGAGGTCCGTGGACGGGTTTGGAAAAAATGAGAGGCTTTAGGGAAATGAGATAATTACACAAGTGTTGGGTGGTCCCGACTCAAACAGAGTCCAACAACTCATTTGAGCTCTGTTAGGAAAGGAGAAAGACAATGTTTTGGGGACAATATAAACTTTTTTAAAAAAAGATGCTTTGAGAAGTATACTTTGAGCACTGTGCTGGGTCAGGTGGCTAATTATAGAGAGAAAGCGGGTCCTCAGATTATGCTAAGTGACCCTGATCTCCCCAGGACAAGGAGACTCTAATCTTCAGGAGGGAAAACAAGGGAAGGACACTTAATCTGAGTGTAGAGCAATCCAGCTAAGTGTTGGGTAGTTAAAATTAGTGACTGGACACTGGGCAAAATGTTCTAAGCTCGGGAGTGCCCAGAAATAGTGGGAAGCTGATTCAATCATAGCTTCTAGATGCATATGCAAAGCAAGATGGTCTTTGGAAGATGATAAGAGATTAGAAATATAAGGTTATTATTAGGATGCTGTGTGTGTTCCCTGTTGTATGGCCATGTTCCAGTAGTATTTTCTCCTTACATTTCAGTTGCATCTGTGGCTGGCATTGGAAGAAAATACTGGAATTTTAACTTCGCTCATGCAATCCAGAAAACCCACAGCATCCTAATGATTCAAGCCGAGAAAACCTTCAACAATACAAGGTTAGTATTTCTGGTGGAAGTTTCTTGGTCAGGAGTTACATGAGCATACTTTTTGTTTCATGGAGCCATGCAGACCAGGGGACTAGCTTTCCTGAGCTGGAGTATTATCTCTTCTTAATCTCTATAGGAAAGGGAGAGTCAGGTTATTTTTCAAGGCTAATGTGTTGTAAGAGCTAATCCAGACTGGTTTTCTTACATCCTATATGGGTGACACTGAGCCAAGGCACAGAATGAGCACCCCACTCCTTGGCACTACACTGGTAGATACTCTGCAAGGTTGGTGGGATGGATAGGAGAACATGCGCCGAGAAAGCAGAGCCCCATCCCTCATGGTTTGCCTGGTAATACTTTATTTTTTTTTTGGTTCAGTTATGCCCTACAGCACTTTTCCCAGAGAGGATCCAAAAGTAGATCTCATCATTCTCCTTTCCTCCATGACATCCCTGGGAGAGAAGTAGGGTTGAGACTGTACCCAGAAAGAATGCATAGCAGATAGAGATTCCAACCTTGGTCTTCCAGATCTTGTTTTAATACTATTTATTTATTTATTTATTTATTTATTTATTTATTTATTTATTTATTTATTTGTTTATTTATTTATTCAATTTATATACCGCCCGATCCCCGAAGGGCTCTAGCCACTATACTACAGTGGCTCTTTTGACAAATATTTTTGAAACATTCTTCATGCTAAGCCATGATGTTTTTTTCTCTACTGCAGGCTGTTCAGCTCATCAGTGTTTTGGAGAGGGAATTTGTGTGCAGAATTCTCAAAATATTTGTCTGAACTTCAGCGCCGTCTCTTTATATACCTTGCTGCTGAGTTGAAGTTTATTGTGTAGGAAAATGTTGTTGCTTTGAAACAACATCTGTTTGTCCTGCAATGAGAGCAAGGGGGTCTAAACATATTAATCCCTGATCTGTTTGGCCCAGGCTAGCCTGATCTTGGCAGATCTCAGGAGCTAAGCAGGGTCAACCCTGGTTTGTACTTGGATAGGAGACTACCAAAGAAGTCCAGGACTGGTTTGCAGAAGCAGCCGATGGCAAATGACCTCTGAACATTTCAAAATCCTTCAAGGATGCCATAAGTCAGCTGCAACTTGTCATCACTTTCCATCACCACCGAGGAATATTCATAGAAAGATATGAGCAAGAAGGAACCACTGGCACAGATTTAAGTGTCATCCCTAGTACATTTTCCAACGAGGGCGCCCTATTGAGTAGAAGAGTAGTCCTGCTTACAACTGCTCCTGCAAACAGTCATCTGGTATTTGTGGATGGTTAAGCAGAACTATGCACACAATGCTGCGTGGGAAACATTGGAAACTTCAGCTGCATGGGAATGCGGTTATCCAGATTATTCTGGTGCTGAGTCTGTTTCTTTTGTTCCTGCATCATACCATTTGCAAAGAAACACTTATTCTGTTTGCACCACAAATGATGACCCTATTCCTCATGAGTTTCATCAGCCAGGGCACCTGGTCTTTGGTCAGATAGTCTCTCACATCTTCTTGTACGAAGAAACTCCCTCATTTGAGGAACAGCCCAAACAGATGTTTCTGGGTGTGAGGCAGTGTGTATGGGACTTACTCTCTTTTTTTTCTTTCTGTAACAAGTTCAGATGATCATAAATGAAATCACAATATTAAGTAACCCCTTTATTTATTTGGTTATTATGTATTTAAAACATGTTGATCTTGCGTTTGTACTTTAGTTAGGACCCATCAAATGGCAAATATTTTAAAACACGTGATCAGCTACCAAAATTATTGTTTTGATACACACATGCAAATAACTCAAGCAAAAGCAAACAAACAAAAGGGGTCAGTAAAGATTATGACAGATGAAACAGAAAAATCTTCACCGGCTGGAAAAAGACAACAGTCAAGGTGGATAGAGGAATCTCCACAGGGAAGGGAGTTCATCATGCTAAATTACCATGATGATTGACAAGATGCTTCCTTAGGTTTCCATCCATCTAGGCTCAGATGACAAGGGTGTCGGGCTGGCGAACATGGAAATAACAGAGACCATTAGGAAGTCCTAAAGCAGTTTATTTCTACAACTGGCGGTAGAGTAACAGAGAAAGCTGAATCCTAGCTCTCCACAGCTTAGATCCAGCGATTATACCCACTTTCAGGTCCCCCCCCAGTTGATTCTCACCAAATGTGTTTCACAAAGAGTATACCATTTGCACTACAGAGCTTCAAGAAGAAACCTGGGAGCGTTTAAGCACCTTCCATACTTAGGAGGGCTGGCGGCAGGGAATTGCCAGGGAGGGGAGAGGTAAATGGAAACTTGTTACAGGAAGCATTTGTAGTTCCCACATTAAGACTATCCTAGCGCTGACAGGCGTGGACCTGACATTCTGCCCCCCTTAAGACCTCCCCCCCCACCTGAAGGCGATCGGGGTAGGCCCGGTCAAATGTATTCACCAAGCGAGGGGCCAGAACATGATCAGAGTCAACCCATTCGTTGTCTCCAACCAGGAAATGAGTCCATATGATCAAATACCTTAGCCCGGCCCGGTGCGGAGGAGTCTAAAACTTCCTCCACCTCATGAGTGCGGCTCCCCCTGCACCATTAGCGGGTGCACGCCCGGCTGAGGGTGCCAATCATCTGGCAGGGAAGCCCAGCCCTTTTGAGGAGGCTGCAATGAAAAAAACAGGGTGCCACGAACTTCAAGTTTTTAGGCAGCAGTAATTCGACTGTCACTTCATTTATCACTCTGAGTACCAGAAAAGGGCCTATGTATTTCTTCCCCAGTTTCCTGCACCCCTGTAGCCCCCCTTAGGACTACCTGGTAGACAAATACGTCCAGTCCCCCACAGTAAGAGTCACTGTTTTGCAGCTATTTTTTTTCAACAGGAGGCCTGGGTCCACCTGTCAAAAGCCTCACCCTGTTCTTCTGCCAGCTGGCAGCAGCCATTATTTCTTACAGCCTTGAGAGCCAGCGTGGAGAACTGGGCTTGATTCCCTGCTCCTCCACATGAGTAGTGGACTCTTATCTGGTGAACTGGATTCGTTCTTCCTCTGGTGACCTGGGTTAATCACAGTTCTGTCAGAACTCTCCCAGCTCCACCAACCTCACAAAGTGTATGTTGCTGGGAGAGGAGGGGAAAGGAGTTTGTAAGCCACCTTGAATCTTTGCCAGGAGAGAAAGGAGTGGGAGTATAAATCCAAACTCCTCTTCTTCAATTGGAATGAAGTTTAGGACTACATTGGATTTGCTCTTCAGTCAACATTCTTTAACTCTCCTTCCAGTTCTGTTCCCAAAGTTTTACCAGCACATCTTGGCCTTGGCATTTGCTGTGAAAGAGATCAATGAGAATCCCTTCCTCTTACCCGAGAACACTGCCAGAGGCTTCCCACGTAGCTCAACTGCTACTACCTTGCAAAAGATGACCTACAAGGCTTCGTTGAAGCTTACTTTCGACACAACAAAAGAGCCTCCCAAATTTCCAAGTGTGAAGCGTCCCAAACAGTCTGGTGGCTGTCATTGGAGGACAAGCTTCGGAAGCCTCAACCATTATAGCCGCCATTTTAGTATTTACAAGATTCCATGGTGGGCTATCCAGGTGGAAATAGGGCCGTTTCACAAATATTACTGCATGCCAAGCATGTGGCCTAAAATGCTTGCTTGCAACGGTGCTTAATTTTCCCCTGTGTTTTGTCCTCTCCTCTTTCACGTTTCCACTTCATGGAAGACTCTTTAGGTTCTCCTTTTCCTGCTTCCTTCTTTCCTTCCCTACCACCAGCTGACTCACCTTCACCTACACACTAGTCTTCAGATTTCCATCTTCCCTCCCAAAGAAAAGTGCTTCCTAAGTTGCAAAAAAGTCATGCTTGATGGCCATTAGGCCCATGTTGGACAGGTCCACTGGTCCTGAGGTCCTGAAGCAAGTGGTGGGGGTTGCAAAAAAATCACTGCTGGCCAGACTGGCTGGCAAGTCCTCCGCCATCAGAGAACATGACACAGTGGGAGGACTTTTTCCAGGGCTGTTCTGGCCTCCCAAGCCCCTCCA
Organism: Sphaerodactylus townsendi; assembly: GCF_021028975.2. Taxonomy (NCBI): domain Eukaryota; kingdom Metazoa; phylum Chordata; class Lepidosauria; order Squamata; family Sphaerodactylidae; genus Sphaerodactylus; species Sphaerodactylus townsendi. Next base: position 112,978,291 of record NC_059431.1, on the reverse strand, counting down.
CTTTGTTTTACAGAAACTAAGACTTTAGAGACAATATTGTTGTAGTAGCCTAGCAAGCCTACTTTACCCCCCATAGCTGCAGGGTACTCAGTAATTATTCTTTTTTTAAATTCCAGGTTTTAATTGGTTTATTTGTTTAAACTATTTATACCCCACCTCTGTATCGTCCATGTTGAAGGCAGCTTACAAAATACAATAAAATTTAATACAGTACAATAACCCAATATAATGTACCTGAAATGCCGAAAGATGCACAATGCCATAAAAATTAAAATGCAATAAAATGCACCTGGCGAGATTTAAATCGCACCAACACTGCTATGACCTCAGCTGTTGCAGTGAGGATGCTCACGTGCCATTTGATATGAAAACATCTTCTTCTGACCACAGAAGGAAGGAACATATCAGGCTTTGATAGAAAACATGTTCCAGAGCCTAGGCATCACCCCTAGGAAGGCTGTTTCCCGAACCCTACCAAATAATAACCTGCTGTTATTCGGAGATTAGCCAAATAGGAGCTCCATAGAGTAGCTGTTAGCTCTCACGCCCGGCTTGGAAGACTTGCAGAGCTGTGGGAATATATTGGTTACCCCTGGAGTGGCAAAACCTCTTAATGGTGCTAATGCTTGATTGAGCTCGGGCCAGTGCATATTGTAGATGAGTGGACCATGACAGGTTGTTGTTAAACCAGAGTCCTAGCCACTTGAGAGTTGTTACTTGCTCAATGTAATGGCCCTTTATCTTCCAGGTTTGCTTTTTTGTTACTTTTCCCAAAGACCAGAATCTTAGTTTTATCATAGTTCACCTGCAAGTCATTTGCCTCACAGGAAGTCGACAAATTTATGCAGGAGTCTTGTTAAACCCACACGAGTGAGGGACAGTAGGGCTGCATCATCAGAAAATAGCAGAAGAGGGACATGCTTTGGTCCGATCTTAGGGAGCTTTCATACCCATCCATCACGGGCTGAGCTATGGGGAGATCATACAAGAAAGATGGTGAATAGTAAAAGACTCACTTGCCAGCCTTGTTTTTGACTCCTTTTTTTACCCCTGGACCGGGTTTGATCAAATCCCCTATGGTCTTTCACCTGGCATATGTTTGGAGTGTGCAGTTGTTTAATCAGGAAGAGGAAGTCTTGGAGTGCGATGTTAAGGGCTGCAAGTTTTCTCCAGAGTTTTTCTCTGTTCACCGAGTCGAATGCTCCCTTGAGGTCCAAAAGGCCACACTTAGTTTGGAAGAGCTGTTCTTGGAGTGTTTATTAGCTAAGTGGGCCAGGACCTTGGGCCTGCTCTGAGTGTTGATTTCCCCTTGGAAAAGCCCACTTGTTCAGGGCCGATTAATACTGTTTTTGCTTGACCCATAACTCTAATCTAGTCAGGAGAAGCTTAGCATATAGCTTTCGTATAATAGAGAGCAGGCTAATGGAGTCGATCATTTGCTGGATCGTTTTGGTCACCTTTTTTTGAATATTGGGACCAGCACAGAGGGAAGTCCATGCCTTCAGCATTATACCCCTTTTAGTTGATCCTTGTAAAGAGATTTGCGAGCAAGTCTGCCCACACCATTGTGGGTTACCCTACCAAATATGATGATGGACTAGAGACCTAGCCCTCTGGGATGATCTTAGTGAACAGGAAGGTTTACAAGGGAGTTGGTGATACCTTCCAGGTAACATGCCCCAATTGACATGGAAGGATTTATAAGAACTAACTAGCACTTTGAGATTGGGCTCAGAAGCATCCTGATAGCCATTGTACTTGTTGTTGTAGTAAAGGGGACAGAGGGTCCCGGTACCTGGCTCCTGTCAGCAGTCTAGCTGCTGTGTTTCATACAAGCTGAGAAGCTTCACCAGAGGCTGTTTTCAGAGAGGCAGAGCCAGAGTAGAGTGCTTTACAATAATTCACACTTTAAGATTTGACCTAATGTGATGTTTCTGCAAACCAGGGGTTTTCTTCAGGTTTGTAGCAGAAACCCCCTCCCCTGCCTGTCCCTGTCTCCATCCTTTTTTTAAAAAATTCAGTGTAGCCCCAATTCCTGGATGTAGAACTCCACAGATGAGAGACATATTTGAGGAAAAAAAATGTAGATAGTGATACGGTAGCTGGGTAGTATTTTGCAACTTGTCTAAAAAATGCATTAACTTTTTTTCCAGTTCATTTTTGGAACATTTCCCACACTGCATGGGAGCAAAATACGATTCCCTTCCTCATATGAGATGGTCCCAAATGAAGCCTTCTGGTACATGGGAGTTATCCGATTACTTCAGCATTTTAGATGGATGTGGATAGGGCTTATGGCTGCCGAAGATGATACTGGGGATAGGTTTTTGCAGGCAGTGGTGCCTTTACTTTCCCAACATGGGATCTGTTCTTCCTTCATATTAAGAACACCAAAAAGGACTTATATGGATGAGTTTCTTAATGTGATTCAAATGCTACAGGAACAATATTCAATTCTTGTGAAGAGCAAAGCCAACGTATATTTTGTATATGGAGAGGGTACACCTCTACAGATTTCTTGAGAAACGATATTCTTGACTTCTGAAATGTATTAGTTTCCCCCTCTGCACAAAGTGTGGATTATTTACTGATACAGATTTTGGATCACTGTCCACTCAAAGGATCTGGGATATAGAAAACATTCCATGGGGCCTTATCATTTTGCCATTCATTCAAGATCATTTAGATTCCAAACATTTGCTTCAAGGTTATAAGGCCTGGGTGGGCAGAAGGAGACGCCTTCATCCAAGAATTCTGGGAATGGGCATTAGGTTGTTCATGGAAAAAAATTCCGATGTGCATCTGGAGAGCCAGACACCCCTGCACCGGGGAGGAGAGGCTGGAGGACCTTTTCTGGACTTTGAAATGAGCATGTCTGGCCACAGCTGTGTGTACAATGCTGTCTATGCTGTTGCTTTACAGGCCTTGCACAGCTCCAGATCCCGAGCACAAAAGATGGGTGGAGGAAGGGAAGCTGCTATATTGGAATATTCAGCCTTGTAGCAGGTAATCAAACCATAATGGTTTTCATTTTAATGCAAGATGGCCCCTCATCCATAGGTAGAGGTTGAAGTCCAGTAATAGTTCAGCGTATAACCTTCGGAGTGTTCTGCGACATGCTGATTTCTAGTTAGCATGCATGTCTTTATTCATGTAAACATTTCTTAACACTTCCTTAAACTAGTTGGTTAATATGTTCTTGACTGACTGTAAAGTATGTGAGTCAGGACTGCCAGTTCTGTAGCATACGTTAGAGGATATATACACCTCTATACTGAAGGTGTTCAGCTGCGATCCATTTCCATGGCGTCTGCCAGGCAAACAATCCCAATTTCATCACTGTCTTGTCTCAGCCTTTGCATTACCTTGACACACTCATCCATTGGTTGACAATATTTAGGGGCATTTGCTTCCATCCCAGTTGATTTATCAGAGTCTGGCTAAGTCAAGACTGTCTGCCTATTAATATGTACTCCTAAATGATGAAATAAAAATGATTCCAAAAAAAAAAAAGAAAGAAAGGAAAACGAAATCTTCAGGGACTGAACTGGGACATGGGAAGGTTTAATTCTGCTTGCCCAGTAGTATTCAGAAGTGGATTCCCCATTGCTGGGATCTATCACTCCTTTCAAAATTGAAAAGCAATATGATTTTTTTAAAAATCAAAGCACAAGATCAACCATAAGTCACCCTGCATAGATGTCAGACTTGCAGCCCTGCAGATGTTATGGACTACAGTTCTCATCATCCCCTGCCAGCATCATGCTGGCAGGGGATGATAAAGAACAATCCTAACATCTGGAGAGACTACGAGGATTTGACACCTGTGCAGAGGTTCAGACAAAGACTCTCCAGAGGTGGTTTGCCATTGCCCACCAGTCTGCATAGCAACTCTGGATGTCACTTGCCAGTCCCCATATACAAACCAGGAGGCAGCCTTTCGGGGCGTGGTGAAAATGGAATTAAGCCTGGTCTCTCGGTCACGATAACAACTCTTTGGAGCTCCAGATCATTAAATGTTCCACTTGATGAAAGGCTCTGTCTTTGCAGATCTGTCAGTATTGAAGATATTGCTCTATTCTGCTCCTTGAATATATATCTTAGGGAAAAGTTCTGGGGAAAATTTCACTAACATGGTTGGTTGGCTTATCAGGAATAAAATGGCCTTCTGGTGATGCAGAAATTCATAACGAATGAGATTGTGTAGCACATGGCCTGTTCTGCTATTGTTCCTTCTGAACTGGTTAGGAATGACACAATACATTGCAGGAAAAAATAGATATTTGGGATTACTTGTTTATGTAATAATTTCATTCATTCATTCATTCATTCATTCATTCATTCATTCATTCATTCATTCATTCATTTATTTATTTATTTATTTATTTATTTATTTATTTATTTATTTATTTATTTATTTATTTATTATTTTATTTAATATATTCTCACCACCCTTTCCTGAAGGAGCTCAAGTGATGAACAATATAATATCATATATAAAACATACGTATAATTTAAAACAATTGCATTCTAAAACAATGTCTCACGAAACCCATATGCAACCCTCCCAGAAAAGAATAATGGGTCTCCAATGATGTTAGGGGACCCCTACAAGAGCAGGGGGGGGGGAAGGCATAGTAAATTTTATTTATCATAAATTTTTTATTTATCATAAACTGATCATGGAACCATTTTTAATTGCACCACAAAGCTTTCAATAACTCATTTTCCTTTCCCCCATTTTCTGGTTGAATCTAGTTCCATCGCTTCCTAAGGAACATCTTTTTCAACAACAGTGCAGGTGACACTCTGCATTTTAATGACCACGGAGAATTGAGTGGAGTTTTGCCATGTAAATAAACTGGGTGACTTTTCCCAAATGCCTCATTTGTCAGGAGTAAAAGTGGGAAAGCTGGATCCACAGGCTCCGCCAGGTCAACAGCTGTCTCTGAATGATGCTCAGATTGTTTGGCACCAAAGCTTTAACCAGGTGCGAGGGAGGGATGAAGATGTCTCAGCCTATAAAAGAATGTGAAAACTCCCATTTCAAGCATTTCATAGTTCCACCCCTGAGTGGTGGGGTAACTCTTTGTTAACTGGTGATTTTTTCAAGTTGGGCTAGTCCCAGGGCATTTTTCAAAAAACCAAAAAGCTTCACCCAATTCCTAATATTGGCTTTTTGGGGCTGTTTGAAAATTTTTGGATCTTTTTGTCATGAACCTAAAAAATTCCTGCTTCCCAAATCTTGCTAATTTTTTTAGCACAATTCAGCTTTTGGGATCTTTTCAAACAGCTGCCTTTTGGCGGTTAAAGACCTGCCAAAATATTAAGTATTTTTCAGGGTTTTTTTTCTTTTTAGCTTTGACCAAATGCCCACATCTAGTTCCCACTGACTGGTTTGCTGAATTGTGCTAGGCAGCGTTTAGTGTATAAATCATGGGGGGGGGGGGTCCTTATGGGTAAGCATTTGGATGTGGGGACATCTCAACATCTCCATATCTACATTTTTTCCACATGTGCATCCTAACTATTGAAGAAGAAATTATGGTTAACGTTTGACTCTTATCAGTCCATCTCCAAATGTAAAGATGAAAAGAAAATACTGCTTGTGTTATGTTCAGATGGGGATATATAAATTAATAATAACCCTTTTGAAATCACTGAGGCGCTGTATCTAAAATGGCGTAACTTCTCAATTATTTTCAATATTAATTCACCCATTCAGTTCCTTCTCCCAGCTTCTACCCTTATCCTGTGTCTTTTCTCCATCTGGATCCCTTATTTCCTGGCAAAATCTTTTCAGTAGGGTTCTTATTTTCTTCTTTTTCTAGCAGAAATGTCTGTGGGATTGATTTTTGTGTGTCCTAATTGTGTCTGGGGCTCCTGAACAGGTGCTGCCTATTTCTGTGTGCAATGACCCCTGCCGTCCTGGCTCCAGCAAAAGAAGGAAGGAGGAAGAGGTGTTTGCTGCTATGACTGCGCTTCCTGTCCAGAGGGGACGATCTCAGGCCAGCTAGGTGAGTGGTACAATTAACAGAGATATGAATCATTTTCCACAACAGTGTTCAGCAGCTCCAATACGCGTGCATTCAGTACAAGGCTCTTTCTGCTGGGCTAAAAACAAGCGCCAAAAGCGCCATCCCCAGGGAGCTGTTCACAAGGCGCTGGCCCGTGGCCATGCCCACCCTCACTCCCCAGTGAGGCGCCAAGCGGCTGTTTCCCCAACTCGCTCCCGAGGCAAGGTTTTGGGAAACAGCAGCTTCCAGCTGCTGCCCGTGCGGTGACTGGCGGCTGGGCACCATCCCTCCCACCTTTCCCCGAATTGACTACCACCTTCCTGTCACTTTGTCACCAGTGCGTCACCGGGGAGCCCTGGGGACCGCCCTGCCCTCGACCCGATTGGTTTCGGGACCGTTAAAGTGGAAGGTCCTGGGGGTGAATTACGTCATGTATATGCCGACCCGACCCCCAGCGTGGCCATGCGGAAACAGCCTAAGATCTGAAAGAAATTGGAAGAGCTGTCATTCATAACTTTTCTTCCAAATGAGGAAGCACAGGTACTGTCCTGGTACATATCCTGCCAGTGTTCTGCCAGCTGCATTGGCTCCAGGTGGGGTACCGAATTAGATTCAGTGTTTTGTTGCTCAACTTTAAAGCCCTTAACAGTCTGGGGCTGTCATACCTGTGTGATCACCTCTCCAGATTCCTACCGAGCCTTGCGCTAAGTAATAACAACCTACTAAAGTGATCCCTGCCCCAAAGCAGTCCGGCTGAGTCAACCTTGAGCCAGCTACTCAAACCAACTTTTGAGCTACAGTGCGCTTACCGAGCATATCTCCGCTAATTCGTAATAATTTGTGATTGTTCCTGATGGAATCCAGCCAAACTTCTTCATGCCGTTTGTCAGTTCTGAAGCTTGCAGCCCCCCTTCCACCTGCTCTTGTGTCCATGCCAGATTACACCGCGTGTTTGGATGATCAGGTGGGAATCTTCCCACCTTTTGAGCAGAAGAAAAAGCTGGATAGATGCGCCCCGCCATCCACTTATTGAACTGAAGGTAATCCTACAGCCCCCAGGAGGCAGCACAGCCAAAACCACGGCTTGGCCGAGTAGATGCAACTAAAACTCTTTGCTGAACTGGTACTTTCTTCCTGGATGTTAGTTGAAGTGCTGAAATGTTTATATACACCTTCATTTTTTCAGAGCCGCTGATGCCATTGTCCAATGTCGAAGGCAATTTTAGCAACTACCGCCATCAATACCTTCCCAAAGGTTATCACCTATCTCTCATATGAAGAACCACTAGGCTTCACATTAGCTGCGTGCTGGCTGTTGCTGTATCTGGCACAGCTTTGGTGTTTAGAATCTTCCTGAAACACAAAGGAACATGCCCATTGTCAAAGTAACAACCTGAGCCTCACCTACGTTCTCCTCGCTGCTCTCGCTACTTTGCTTCCTCTGCTCTTTTGCAGTTCATTGGAAAGCCTGACAAAGTGCTTGCCTTGGCCTAAAACCCGGCACTGCTTTTGGCCCTCGTCTTCCTCTGTGGCTGTTTCCCACTCATGCATGGCTCCATCACTGTCATTCTGGCCTTCATATTTTCCAATAACATCCCAGGGGAGGACATGGATCATGGCGAAAAGTAGCCCATTACATTACCTTTGCATGCTGGGCCGGCATATGTACTTCTTTTGTTCCAGTAGCCTCCTTTCCCCAGATGCTGACACACGTTCAGTGAATGAAGAAATTGTATTGCAATGCAATGAGGGTGCCGTGTCAATGTTCTATTGTGTCTTGGGTTACTTGGGCTTCCTGGCCATTGTCAGTTTCGTTGTGGCTTTCTACGCCAGGAAGTTACCCGATAGTTTCAATGAAACCTTAAAATTTATCACTTTCAGCATGCTGGTCTTTTGCAGTGTGTGGATGTGCTTTATTTTCCAACTTCTACCTGAGCACCAAAGGAAAATATATGAGGCTGAGAAACAGTCTATATATCTTAGCCTCCACTGCTGGTTTGCTAGGATGCATTTTTTCCCCGAAATGCTATGTTATTGTTCTAAAGCCAGAGTTAAATAAGAGGGGAAGCAGTTGATAAGGAAAAAAAGATGAATGCATTTCGGTTTTGTGCAGTGTTTTCTTCTTAAGCCTGCCTTGCTGAAGATATCTTTTAGGAAACCATGCAGATTATCGGGTTTTCTCACTATAATGGGAGACCTCTCATTAATCTGTTTAGTTACCTGCTGGCCCCTATAATCCCTGCAGAAGGGCATGGAGAAGGAAAGGGATGCTGGCACTGTGATGGCACCCTGATGCCTTTCCTGGTTTTCCACAATGGTTTTTACCATGGAGCTTTTGCAAAACCCCACAGCAACCCATGATGTTGTGTTTGGGTATCATTGGAAATAAAGTCAATGCACCAGCATCATGTCAGACCACCATTCCCCACCCACTAAATGCTCTCTGGACCTAGCTTTAACCTGGCAGCCCAAGAATCCATAACCATCAAAGACCAGTGAATTCTCACGGAGAATCCATTTTCTTGCCTCCAGGTTTCCTAGATACTAAACTGACTGATGTCATGCACCTAGTTAAGAGAGGGGCGCCAGGCCATGGAAAGCACAGGTTTGATTCCCCATTCTTGTTGTGGAAGCTCACTGCATGACTATAGACAGAATCATGTGTACTTTCAATGTACCTCTCAGGACTTTTTGTGAGGGGGGGGGAGGCAGAGAGGAGAAATTATGCAAGCTGCTTTGAGTGTCCACTGCATAGAAAGGTGGGGTATAACTTAATAGCAAAAATAAATGCTATTTCAAGGTAAGACAAACATCCTTCGGACCCAGAGCCCACCATGTATTTTTAGTGCAGCAGGAGGCTTCCACTCAGCCAGACCTGGCGATATTTAAATCTTGTAAAAGTGAGGCTCTCAGAGAGACCTGACTGTCAGATTGTGATGAATTGATGGATTAGATGATGTATATTGGTCGAAAATAAACCCTGTTTAGATCCATGTACTGCTGTGTTGTGTCTATGGTAGCGGGGGTGGGGAGTGGAAGCAGCTTAATAAACTTACCCAGTAAGGGATCACTATAAGGCACTTTGCATACTTGCACACTGGGGGTCACTTGATGGCTCTTGGCATACACATACTGAACCTACTTGCTCTGCTTGCCAACCCTATAGCTCCCTTGGCTGGTAATATTTATCAGTAGTTAGAATACTGAATTAGCACATTGTCCTCCTGCTGACAGAGTGGCACCAGTACTGGATGAAGCGACAGCAAGGGCCACCATTAGTTTTTTTTGTGAGGGGGAACTATGACCAAAATTAGAGTTATAACAAACGTCATGCCCCCTCCCCACCTTTCTCCCCAGTGGAGACCCATATGGGCCTGCATGGTCTCCTCTCCACTTTTTTTATACTGATAACCAGCCTGGGAGCTTGAAGTCATCCATCAAGCTTCTATCACAGAGGCAGGATTCCAACATGGCTCTCCTAGGTCCTAGTCAGACACTCCACACAGACTTGTATAGATCAGGAAAGTGGTTTTGTCACAGAGAGGATACTTGTCTGGGCTGCCTGCACTTGTTCAGCTTTACTTCCATTCCACATGGTGGAGGGACTTTCTGGAGCAAATTTTGTAGTGATTTAATGTATGCCTCAGACAACGAGAAGGACAGGCGGGCAGGCAAATCATTTTATTTTGTATAAATGATGCAGGTATATTTTAGACTATTTATTGTTGTTTTAATTGAATATTGTTTTTTACTGTTGTATTGCTGCCCTGAACCCTTTGAGGATGGGTGGGGTAGAAATTTTTAAAGATAAAATAAATACAAGTACACTACTTGTTGGACAACCCTGATCCTTCTCTCTGTATGATAGTGGCAAACTTTCTCCTGGAAATCACTAAACGCCAGTAGATTTCAGCGCCGACCTGTATGGTATATGCTTTTTTAATCTGTTTTTTATTACTGTTGTACTGTTATCTATGCCAATAAAAGACTTCTTAAAAAAATAAAAGCCGTACAAGCTAGCATACATAAAAAACAGGTTTCTAGAAAAACACATATGTTGAACAAATCATTCACTAGTCATTGATGATCCTGATAGCCAAAAAAAAGTGAAGAAAAACAAAATTATATAGAGTGATTCCTGAGTTTATGAGGTATCAAAATATGTTTCCTGAGGAACTTAGCTCCACACTAGCTAGTCTTATGCAGACATGGTTGTCCTGTTAGAAGGAACCCTGAATTCTGTAAATATGTATGTGAGGAAATCAGGAAAGGATATTGCTGTGGCAGTCCTTTTCCTGTAACACTCAAATTATGGAATTAAGTTCTCCTGTGATTTCTATATTTGGAGAGGGGTATTGACCTATCAAGAATTGGCACCCCCCCTTAAGAGGTCTGGGATTCTTCTAATGACAATTTAATGCACTGAATAATCCAAAGGCAAAGTAATGCTGAATTTACAAGGTATGCCCGACTGCAGCAGAAATTAAGTTTAACAGATTACAATTAATTAGAGGGAGTAGTACAGTTTTTTGTTCTAAAAAGAGACCGCTGCTTAGAATTGACTCTTAAAGATGAGAACAGCATCAGTTAAACTCTTATTACAGCCAATCATATTCCTGAAATGAGATTTGGTCATTGTGCTGTTAATTTGACACAGATCAGAAAATTTCATCAACTTAAGCAGGTTCAATTCTTAGAAAGGAGACCACAAAGAAAGTCTCTGCAGAGACATCAATGCTTAACCCCCTCCCCTGCTCACTTGTCTTAAAAAAATATTGGTCATCATGGATCATCTTAGCTCAGTCCAGGCCTACAACAATATCACAAGCATAAAACATGAAGAGCATGTAGAGCAGGTCATGTAAGAGCAGGGTCAGTTCAAACTAGATGAGGCGAGCTGCGGAGCACATCATATGTCGATAAAAATGCATGTGCATGTAACATAAGAACATAAGAACATAAGAACAAATTCCAGCTGGATCGGACCAAAGTCCATCTAGTCCAACTCTCTGCTACTCGCGGTAGCCCCTCCAGGTGCCTTTGGGAGCTCCACATGGCGGATGGCCCGGGAATGCAATGGCCTTCTGCAGCTGTTGCTCCCGATCACCTGAATCTTGTGGTGAATAATAATAACATATTATTTAGGATGATAAGTGATGAAAGACTATCTAGAATGAAGATGTATATCCACTCATTTTACAGAGAAGGAACACTGAGGCTGAGATTAATCTCAAAGGTAATCAGTGAATTATGACAGCTCACTGAAAACACTGTCAGACTCTGGTCCAAAATGAAGAAACTGTAGCTGCAAGCTGTAGATTTTATTAGGAAACCAAAGAGTCGCAATCAATAGACGATTCTGAAAGGCACATGTTGAGCACAAGCTTAAATCTCCAATGTTAGAAGGGCAAGGAGGATGATTGAGGGACTGGAGCACCTTCCTTATGAAGAGAGGCTGCAGCGTTTGGGGCTCTTTAGCTTGGAGAGGAGACGTCTGAGGGGGGATATGATTGAAGTCTATAAAATTATGCATGGGGTAGAAAATGTTGACAGAGAGAAATTGTTCTCTCTTTCTCACAATATTAGAACCAGGGGGCATACATTGAAAATGCTGGGGGGAAGAATTAGGACTAATAAAAGGAAACACTTCTTCACACAATGTGTGATTGGTGTTTGGAATATGCTGCCACAGGAGGTGGTGATGGCCACTAACCTGGATAGCTTTAAAAGGGTCAAACCTGGGTGATATTATCAGGAGAGTCTCCTGAAAAATCCCTGAAATTTCTGTGCCACTAGCCTAAAAACTGCACCTCCTGCAGGCCAAAAACGAAAACAACACTGAAAATACAAAAAAAATTCCCAAAAACAAACCTGCATTTTTGGTACCCACCACAAGGGGGCGCCCTGGGCAACTGCCCACATTGCCCAATGGGAGGAACGCCTCTGTGATTGCCATATAGAGAAATTGCTGAATCTGATTGATAAGTTAGCAACCACTGGCACAGTTCTGGAGGAAGAACTGAAAATTGGACTGCTTTTAATCTCATTGCCTGAGAAATATTCAGCTTTTGTCTCTACTCTAAAAACCTGGTCACCTCCAGAGGGAGTGATGACGCAATAAGAATGCTGAGACTGGCAGCAAGCCATCTCACGCTGCTTCTTCACACAGACAAAGGGATTTTACTCCTAAAAATCAATTCAACTTTTGTTTAACTCACATGGTACAAACCAATGAACAAAATAAGCCTTGGATTATTGATAGCCGGGCTTCTAGGCACATGACTTCAGATGTTGCTTTGTTCAATGAATTAGACAGAGATGCTGGATGCAATGTGTATTTAGCCAATGGAAAACAGATTCCAATTAATGGAAAGGGCAAAGTTACTTTACATTGCCAACTGGAGGATAATGGAACTGAGATTGTGGCAGAAACTATACATGCCAGACCTTGCAGCTAATCTGATCAGCGTCCCCACACTGTCAGAAAAAGGATTTGCTGTTCACTTTGAGAATAATGTGTGCACTATCTCGCGCGATGGTGAGCTATATTCCACAGGTACCCTAAGAAATGGAGTCTTTGAACTGGACTGTGAGGAACCACAAGCCTGCACAGCCAAGATAACTTCTACGCAGCAGTCTTTGGAGCTCTGGCATAGGAGGTTTGCCCACTTTCATAAATAGGCCATCCTGAAGCTGAAAAGCAAGGACTTGGTAACAGATGTTTCTATAAAAGACTGTCCCAATGATAACCAATTGTGTGATTGTTGTTTAAGGGGAAAGGGAACTAGGCCTTCATTCCCAAAGCAAAGCCAAAGACGCTCTAAGCAACCTCTTGACTTGATTCACTCTGATCTATGTGGACCTATCAAGCCAGCATCAACTGGTAATAACACCTATCTGTTGTCTTTCATTGATGACTACTCGAGATACACTGTGTGTTATTTGCTAAGAGAAAAGTCGCAGACTGAACAGAAACTAAGAGACTATGTTGCTATGGTATCTAATAAGTTTAATAGAAAACCCAAGCGTATCCAAATGGACGGAGGTGGTGAATACAATTCCATTTCTATAAACAATTTCTTGAGGGAACATGGGATCCAACACAGACTTACTGTGGCCCATTCTCCAGAACAAAATGGAATTGCTGAGAGGAAAAATCGTTATATAATGGGCATGATTCAGTGCATTCTCACTGATTCAGGCCTTCCCCCACAAGCACTGGGGAGAGGCAGCAATGACTGCAGTTTACCTACAAAATAGATTGCCAACCAAAGCCACAGAAGCAACTCCATATGAGTTATGGCATGGCAGGAAACCAAATGTAGAACACATCAGAGTCTTTGGATGTAAAGCTTATGCTCACATACCAAAAGAAAAGAGATCCAAGCTAGATCCTACTACCCAAGCAGGCATATTTTTGGGCTATTCTCCAGAAAGTAAAGGATACAGGATTTTTGATCCAGAAACTAACCAAATTACTATAAGCAGAGTTGTGCAGTTTGACAAGCAACCCAGAGATGGCAAGCCTGCTGTGATGGATCACCATTAAGAAGGAGATGGCAATAGCGACCATCTGATCCTACATCGCCTAGAGTCCCAGGATGACATCACCGTGCAGATGCCAGCAAATGCTCAACCTGAAGAGGGAGCAGCGGTGGAAATCCCAGACCTGACAGGTGAGGCAGAGGAGTCACAGACTGCTGCAGAGGCAGACAGACCTTTGGCCCTCAGGCGTTCATCGTGGCCTAACAAGGGAGTTCCAGCCGAGAAACTTACCTACCTTGCAAGGGTGCCATCACTGCATGAACCAGTTTCATGGGCTGAGTTACAGCGAATGCCTGAACCAGAAGCAAAGAAGTGGAAAGAGGCAGCACAAGAAGATATTCCTGCACTACATAAGAACCAAACATGGACTCTCACTAAGGGAAAGAACGCTGAGATTTTATCCCAACTTAACAAGGAAGTAGAAGTCAAGCACCTGGGAGATGCCAGCTTTTACCTGGAGATCCAAATCGAACGTGAACCAGATGGAAGCTATCTTCTTAGCCAGAAGCAGAAAATATTGGAACTGCTACAGAGTCTGAACCTGGAAGGTGTCAATCCAATGCTTACCCCAGTGAGTTCTGATTTCTACAGACAAGTAGTATCTGATGACTTGCTACCTG